>NC_141597.1:3495000-3795000 GCF_047967505.1 Dipteris shenzhenensis
TATATATGTATATATGTATATATATACACACATATATATACATATATATACATATATATATGTATATATATACATGTATGTGTATATATATGTATATATGTAGATATATATATATATCTATACATGTATATGTATATATGTATATAGATACATATATATATATATATATATACATGTATACATATGTATATGTATATGTATATGTGTATATATATATATATATATATCTATACATATACATATACATATACGTACATACATTACATACATACATATATATATACATATATATATATGTGTGTGTGTGTGTGTGTGTGTGTGTGTGTGTGTGTGTGTATTGTTATTTTAGATCCTTTTGTGATTAGCTGGTTATTTAGTGTTTGATCTCATGGCTATAGGATATTTGACTAGCTTTGTTTCTTTTTGTAGGTATATTTACTTTGCTAAATACCTAAGTTTAGTCTTAATTATTTAGGATATTTTCCCTAAGGTTTATTTTAGGTTCCCTATTTATGTATTGGTTAATTATTCATAGATATATATTGTTCTTTTGTTTACTCATATATATATATATATATATATAGAGAGAGAGAGAGAGAGAGAGAGAGAGATAGATAGAGAGAGAGACAGAGAGAGAGAGAGAGTTTAAGTTTTTGCTTTATCAAGTCATTTCTTAGTCACCATATTAGACCTAGAGTTCCATAAGAAAGTTCTAGAGATTGACCGAAATACTTTCAAAAATGACTCGAGTCTTCTTTGCTACTATTGGCTCAGTTAGCCAGTAGAAGATTGGTGCCAACTATGGCACCTGAATCACACATACAAAAAAGCTTCACTCATAATGCTGGTGCAAATTCAAAATCAAGTTGAGACTTGATAATCCAAAATGAGAAACAACAAGAACATTTTATGATTACAACTCCCGAGTTAATGAAAAGGTTTTTTGAAATTCATGGAGTAAACGACATCTCCTCTATGTATCCAAGGAAAGAGAGACTATTTGGAGACACATCTCCATGCCCAGTGGGCACTCATAGCCTAACAACTATGGATGATCTCAGTCAAGGAGAAAGAGAGATTATTACACAACGATAGCATACTCTCCCACCTTTCGATAGCTCACAATTAAAGCCCAATGGAATTCCATATGCAAACCCTTATATTCCTGAGAGACATATGGAAATAAATTTAGCATTGGTTAATAACAAAGCATGGAAATTCGGTGACTACTCACTCTTAGAACTGATTTCTATTTACATGTGGGCAATAATGGGAGACTTCAAAAAAGAAGGAAGAGAATTTAAAGAGTGTTGCAAAGGCTTAGCAAAGGCACAAGAATATGTGATTGATGAGAGCTACAAACTCATAGCAAGCTTCAGTATGAGCCATTTCGATGCTGATTGATGTGAATGTGCATATGGCATGTTCTTACTAGTAAAAACTTGCAAGGTAGAGAGTGGACAAAGAGAAAAGAAACATCTAGATGAAACATGGAACTATGTCCATACGTAAAATGCCTATGCCCAAAAACAATACCCAAAAACAATGAAATGCAATCATATATTTTATGGTTTGACCATGCTACATGGTTCTTGTTCAATAACATTGATTCTTTGATGAAGTGTGAATCCTTAAAAATCAAAATGATGACACTAATCATGTGGTTTGCAAATGATGCTAGACTAATAATCAAGGCATTGATAGTCTTTGCACAATTGAACTCATAAAACAAGGACTTAAAATTATTTGTTGTGACCAAAACGTGGATCTCTTTACTGCGGTGGATGGGAAAGGAATCCAATTTATACAAATGATCCTTAAGTCTATTGAGCACATCACTTTTTATGAGGATGACCAGATAAGAAAACAGAAAACACTTTTTTGCCCAAAGTAAGGAGATGGGAGGGCACGTAGAACCATATGATAAAAATAAAGCCAAAGAAAATCACTCCACCATCATCAACTAGACCGTATGTCATGAATATAGGTTCCCTAGTTTAGTCCTCTAATTCTAGTATGGGGAGAGGGCATGGGAATGCAATAATATCTAACACCATTACATCAAAGAAGTATGTGTTAACTCATGATGACTTACCAGTGCGACGATTGTGGAATTGACCGTAGACTTAGATGGAATGCAAGGATGGAGGAAGATGTATTATTCATTTACCACATGGTCATATTGGTTTTGAAAAGCGTAAAAAATATCAATTACTATATTTTCACGTACTATTTATCAATGGAATGTTAGAATCCATCTCTATAAAGAATTTGTTTGAAAAAGTGGTTCAAAAATCCCATGTGAAATTTGACATGAACATATGGGATAATGTTGGCTTTGGATGAAAATTTACACCCAATGTACAAAAATATATATATAAACCAAATGAAATATTTTGTGAAGTTCTTATCAATGAGAAAATATAATGTACATGTGAATCAGAATGGCTAAGGCCATTCAAAGAGAAGGAGTTTGGTCATGTAGTAGCATGTGACTTAAAAATAATACAAGACATAAGTCTACCAAAAATGATAAAAAAAGGATTGAATCATACCCCATTAAGACCAAACAACCTTTAAGAAGTGAAAGGGGAATTGATATCCATGATGGAATCAATTGCAGAAGTCATATGTCCAAGCCTAGGTAGTGAGGAATTAAAAAAATATTCACGGATGACCTAGATCAGTTATGTAAAATCTTGAGTCTTTGCAAAAATCGAATCAACTCTCAAACATACTGAGTAGAAAGAAAGGAGAGATAAAGGAATTGACAAGAGACTTATATCTATGCTACATATATAAGGCTCAAAATAATGTAGCATGTGCATGCAAAATATTAATACGACAATTAGCACGAGAAAGCTTGAAGGAAAAGATTTCAGGTGTAGCACAAAATCAATAGAGGAAATATCCATGAACATGTGTGAAATACACAGATCAAGATATCCACAAATCAAAGTGTTATCAAAATGGCTTCCATATATAATTGCTTCATATAAAACACAAAAAATCCTTCAGATGGATAACAAATGCCCATAATTGTTGTTTCTCTCAAACGGTAGTTTTAAAAATGTCACTTCTAAAAGTATGCCTAATGCCACTTCAAGAAGCTTGCAAAGATATATAAGCAAAAATCTTTCTACATAGTGGATCAAGATGTTGCATATGGATGACATATACTTAAGGAATGGGTTGTAAGAAGTAATGGAGAAATTAATCACATTAGCATTCAAAAGAAAAAAGAAAAAATACATTCTCTTACCAAATGACATTACTAAACCAATCATGAATGGGATATGGATAGACAAAAGTGATAGAGTGGGTTTGAAGTTTGAAAAACATAACATTATAAATATAACAAACTGATTCACTGAAAACATGTTTATTTGACTAGGGGATAAAGTGTAGAAGCAAACAAGAATACCTATGGGTTCTCATGCTCACTAATGTGGTGTAACCTTAACCTCTTCTACTTTGAATTCTCATTCTTTAAAAGACTGATGAGGCTTGAAAGATGGGACCTGATAAATCTTTTCCAACATTCATTTAGATTCATTGATGATATATGTCTGATCAATGTCTAGAAACAAAAAACTTTACCCAGAATGAGTAGGGGTAAATATTTGGAACTTGAACAACTTCCTTACATACTAAATTATTACTTGTTCATAGATATATTGTTCTTTCATTTACTCCTACACACACACACATGCACACGCACATAGATATATACATATATATATATTTATATATGCATGTATGTTCAAAGGGTAGATGTCATGAACTTGGTTTTAATGATGGTATGCTTGCTTTGATCAGCCAATGGTGATTATTTATAACGTATAGCCATGATCAAACATGAGCATTTAACAATTTGAACATTCAAGACACATACTAAACAATGGATGTGGTGTCATTTTGGAAAATACATCTTATCCAATGACGACACTATAGTCATCAACAACTTCTACATTGTACTAAACAACAAAATGGCATTGGACAAGACACGTTCGATGAAAACTAGAACTTGGCACACTTGCTGATAATTTATTGCAAAGTCGAATTACATGACAAGACAAAACCAAATAGATGTCCATAACATCATTAATTGTGAATTTGGTTATAATTAATTGTAACATGGATAACCTGTTTTAGACCTTCCTTCCCATCATGACATGTATTGTTCTAGCAAAATGTTATGTTGGATGGTGGCAGGTTAGTATCTCACCTTCAATTAATATGACAAATTCCACAAAGTTTGATAAGAATACTGAGGTATTTATATCATGAGTGTTATTCGATTGATATATAGTCTCTTGGAAATTCCTTTAAAGACAATACTAGAAAAAGAAATTTACCATTTGATTGAAATACTGCAAGAAAATTTACTATTAGACAAAATGATGCTTGGAATTCGACTTGTATTGAATCAATTTTTGTTGAATTAAAGTTCACGAGTGTAGACAATTGGTTTGCATATGTTTTGTAAACACACACACACACACTTCCTACCCCTTCCTACTTTTGTTTAAACCCTTGTTTCTTTATCTTCCCACCTTACCCCCCCCCCTCCCCCCTTTTTTCCTTATTCATCCCTACTTTCCTTTACTTTTCCTAAATTTCCTTATTCTCCCTTTCTCTAATACTTTATCCCCAATTTTTCTTATTAGTTAAATCTATTTCATTATATTCCTTAGAATAAGTTTTTACCTACCTCACTTTTTTCCTTTCTTTTTTCTTATCTCTTTTTCCCTTATTTTTCTTTCCTTCTTCCCTTTTTATCCTTTATTAATGGCCTTCTTTCCTTTTTTATTAATCATTTTTTATAATTCCATATAAATTTCTTATAATTTTTCTATCTTCTAATTTTACTGGGTTCTTTTCTAATTTTTTACTTTTCTTCCTTATCTCCTAATTTATTAATTTTTCTTACTTTTCTTTATTACTTTTTCTTTTCGTGATTAATTTCCCAATTTTCCTTGTATTTCTTTTTTAATTTCTCCTTGTATTTTTAATTTATTTTTCCTATTTTTAAAGTTAAACCTCCTAAACTACTCCTAACCCATTTAATTAAACTCCCTAAATCTATTTACTACAAAGCTCTCCACTAAACTACTCATTAACAAACCTAAAACATAGCGCCCCACTCCTCGACTCTCTATTTCCCGACCCCTCCCTTCCCCGACTCCCTAGCCTATAAAAGACCACCTCCTCTAATCTAGTTCCTCCCATTCACTCCCAACGTCCTTGCCTCAGTCTCTACGCTCCCCTACTCCCTCGTACCTATTACCGCTTCACTCTTGTCTAGCGATCCCCGTGCCGATGCACCCTCTTATTTCACCTCCTTGTATTCTCTGGTGGCAACATTACTGTTACGAGAATTAAAATTATCCCATTAATTGAATCCTTCAGTATTTAGTTTAGTGAGATCCAGCATTTTTGTCGCGCTGCTGATGCATATGTGCTCGTTGTTCCGTAGTGATGCATGTGTGCTCCTACATGGTTGGATATATGGTTGCGGCTGTATGAGTGTGTAGCATTGTGTGCATCACTTACGCGATGACGGTATGTGTAGCATGTGTGTACCATCCGTACAATTTTATTCATGTATAGCATCAAGTGCACCGTGAGATGGTATGTGTCGCATGTGTGCATCATTCATCTGTGATTTATTGATTTCGTGTTACTATAATACTGAAAGGTTGATTGATTGTGGTGATTAATTCCAAGGTTATCTTATGCTTGAAATATTTCATTACTATTGATTGTGTGAATCCAGGGAAAGAGTAATTGATTGGGCGATGGCATTTGGCAAACATGATCCGCCATATTTTGGGCGCATAGGCGCAACTCCAGTGGTGCGGGGATGAATAAGGCTTATGCCTAATTTTTGATATTACAAAAGCTTATGTACATATTTGAATTTTGGAATATTAGTGGCTTGGCTAAGTGTATAAACTAAAGTTAGTAAAAGCTTTATTTTTAGAAAAAGCCAGCTATTCTAGAAGGTGGATGGGCTTTTTGTAAAAGAATGCATGGAGGAAAGCACAAAGGCTTTTGTATGATTTTTTCTCAGAAGCTTTTTGGAGGAATATACATAAATACATAGGAGGTGGAAGGAGAGTACCACTCCTATGGGGGGAGATTGTACCCAGCACACTTGTTCTATCTCTCCCGTTTGTGAGTTTTGAGAGTTGGTGCATATTTTTGAAGAGTGTTGCTGTGTTTTTCAAGGATTTGCAGGTTTTGCAAGCGTTTCCCATTGCAGTGGTATCATAGCCCAGGTTTCGTTGTCCATAGCATGGGAAGCACACGCATCCCACTTCCTCGAACAGGAAACCGCAGCATGCATCAAATTGCAAACATCACGTACGAGAGTGCAATGAAGTTCGAGGTAGCAGAAGCGAACAGTGCACAACGGATCAGAGGCACGAAAACGTGCGGTGAAGGAAAAAAACGCAACAAAAGAAGTCCTCCAAGTGTACGACAAAGGCGGTGACCAAGGCATAGTCCTTGGCATACCTGGCACCAAAGGCATCGTTGGTTGCGCACGAGGAAGCCTTGGAAGATTGCTCTTAAAACTTGCTGGGAGGTCCCCCCATCTTGGTACTGTCCTTGCTCAAGTCCCCTTAACAATTGGTGACTATCCACTAGATCAAGTCACTTTGTTGCTCTATTCTTTGAAGTTTCTAGTCATAAAGATATCCTTCAAGGCAAAAGTGCAAACAAGGGAGCAACCCAACGGATTTTGGAAGAGGAGAATCTCAAAAGCAAGTGTTCACAAGAGCAAGAGGCAGTCTACAAGTGCTATTCGAACACGAGCTTTGCTTTGTACCTTGCAACGTGGATTCACTTGTTGGAATCGTGTGAGTTCGAGAGCCCACAGAGATACTATTTGACAAATAGCCGCTTTGAAAGCTCGAAAACCAAATTGAGATAAGTCTTGTGTTTGTGTGTATTTCCTTTCATAGTGATTTCTTCTTTGCACCGTGCACATACTTAACTGTGTCTGGAAGGCGTATTTCATCAGAGATAGGTTATCCTGAAGATCTACATCATGATGAGGATGTGGAAAACAATCACCATCGGTCAAGAAGAAGTTCAACACCGATGACACTTACTAAGGAAGAATGGCGAGAACACTATCAGCATGAGAAGCAACAACGTCAAGAGATTGAAGATGCTCGACGCCAAGTGATGACAACTTGGAAGCCACCTATATCAATTGAGAACGAGGAACCTATGGTTGCATCAGATTCCCTGGATGCATAGACACATCATGCATGGGACCTTGAGTACATGCACGACATGTGCGACATGCATAAAGCCAACGAAGAACGTGCAAATTGAGTGTTAAAAGAGATGACTGAAGTCATAAAGAAGCGTATGAAGGACAGAGATGATGAAAAAAGTGAAAGTAGCAAATCATCGGACACCAGTGATAGTGAGCATGAAAGAAGCAAGATGAGACATCAAAGGAAGAAGAAGCGACATGTGAAGACTTCACTACAACGACATCATGACACTACTCCTTCACATGAGTCCAGCGATGAAGACAACGTGGGAAAGGCCATCTTGAAAGCACTCAAGCTTCGTGATAAGAAGAAGTCTGGTAAGATTAATCGCAAAATTTTTCTTTTCCAAAATATGATGGTAAGTCTAATTGGAAGCCTGCTAAGTCATGCATTAATCGAAGAACCAAAGAACTTGTCACATGTTATGAATGCAAAGAGAAGGGACACTACTCTTATGAATGTCCAAAGAATCCACTTGCTATTGCTACACACAAGACAGGTACCCAAGCAAAGAATGCTACCAACAATAACGGAGGCAATGGAGGGAGAACCAATGGACGTACCAACGGTAATAGTCAGCGCAACAACTCCGCATAGATCAACTACATTGATGATGGATCCCATGATAAATCTTTCAAGCAAGAGGGTGAGGATGAGGACAATGACACTGAAGATGCCGACTACACCCCTTCAGGTAAGTGTTGTTCAAGTAAAAGTGCATCTTATTTTCATACTTCTTTGTTACATATGACTGCACTATTGCACGAAAAGGAACATAGTGTCTTATTTGATGATGGAAGCACCCATGATTTCATTTTGCAATGTTTAGTTGAAAAAGTTAGGGCTCTCAACTATCAAAACAAAATATAAAGTCAAATCAGTTTTTCAAGGATCGAATTATAATTGTTTGCAAATGGTTAAGGATCTTGAGGTGACTTTAGGGCCATTAGTTGAGAGCCGTGATTTCTTAGTCACTCCTTTGCGTGAGCAAGATCTCATTCTAGGCGCGTCTATCATAATGCCAAACCTGATTATCTTGAATGCACCATTACTATGACTCAAGGCACTGAGACTATGACTCTAGAATGTGACAACAATCTTCCCCCTTGGCCTATATTGTCACATACCCAAGCTACAAGAGCTTTGCGCAAATGTGAGAAGACATATCTGGTTATGGACAATAAGATTGAGGCTAGTCCTGAGACTAAGAAAACTAAGCAAGAGACCTTGGATCCTTTTCTAGCTACCTATGACAACTACTTTATGGAAGACTTACCCCCTGGCCTACCTCAATATAGACTTGAGGATCATAAGATTGACCTTATTCCAGGTAGCGCACCACCGTGTAAATCACCATATAGGCACAATCCTACTGAGCAGTAAGAGATTCAATCCCAATTAGATCTTTTGGCTAGAGGCCTAATTCGACCTAGTAGCTCACCATTTGGGGCACCCGTTCTTCTCGTCAAGAAGAAAAATTAAACTTTTTCGAATGTGCATCGATTATCGTGCCTTAAATAAAATCACAGTGAAAAATCGATACCCCATTCCGAGAGTTGATGATCTTTTTGACAAGTTCAAAGGATCCACAACCTTTAGCAAGATCGATCTTAAGTCAGGATATCATCAAGTGAGAGTGACCAAGCCCGATATTTTCAAGACTGCTTTTAGAACCCAAACTGGTCACTATGAATTTCTTCTTGTTATGCCTTTTGGATTGACCAATCTACCACATTTAGTCGGATGATGAATCGTATCTTCCTACCCTATCAAGACTTTGTGGTAGTTTTCTTTGATGATATCATGATTTACAGCAAAAGTCGAGAGAAACATGAGAAACACTTGAATCTTGTTTTCTCTCTCTTACATGAGAACCAATTGTATGCCAACCCGGATAAAAGTTCATTTTTCCAGCCTGAAATTGAATATCTTGGACATTGTTTTAGCTGAAGACATGCGAGTAGATCCCAAGAAGGTAGAAGTGATAGTAAACCGGCCACAGCCTAAAGATATCCATGAGTTATGATCTTTTCTAGGTCTGTGTAGTTTCTATCGTAGATTTGTTAGAAATTTTGCACACAAGGCACATCCATTGACCAAACTACTGCGTAAGACTCATGCTTTCTCTTGGGGTGAGTAGCACACTTTAGCTTTTCAACGACTTAAGGGTGCAATGATGCACACACGAGTTTTGACCATGCCGGACTTTACGAGACCCTTCTTTGTCATGGTTACTGATGCTAGTGGACAAGGTTTTGGGGCTGTACTTGTGCAAGATAACCATCCAATTGCATTCGAGTCACGTAAATTAAAACCAGCAAAGCTAAACTATTCCACGTATGATAAAGAACTAGCCGCTGTGGTGCATGCCCTTAAACTCTGGAAACACTATCTTATGGGTTCCGAGTTATGCATTAAGACTGATCACCAGAGTCTTAGACATCTCCTTACTCAGTTGATGATCTCGGATCGGCACATTAAATGGGCTGCCTTTATTGACAACTTTAAACCAATGATTCAATATCAACCAAGCAAAGACAATGTAGTTGCCGATGCACTGAGCTGCGAGCTAACATAAATGATATCTCAGTCATCGAGGGAGACCCTTTCGAGACTATGAAGGCAGACTATTCTACTGATCGAGACTTTTTAGAAATTTGGCATAAGATTAAGCAAGCTAATAGTACCCCTATGGCCTCGTATTCCATTCATAATGACTATCTATTCTACGAAAAGCGCTTGTGTGTCACTGCACCGTTTTGATGCTTGGTACTAGAAGAGGTACATCAGCCACCCTACATGGGACATAGAGGCATCACTGCTACGTATTAGACTGTAATTCAAGATTTTTTCTAACCTAAGCTTAAAGTTGATGTTGCAACTTTTGTTGCATAATGTCTTATTTATCAAAAAGTCAAGAGCAAATATCAAGGTTTACTTATGCCTTTACCAATTCCTGATGGCCCATGGGAGCAGATTTCTATGGACTTTATTACTGGATTTCCTATGACTAGCTCAGGTTTTGATATGATTTGGACTATCATTGATAGATTTAGCAAGCATGCTTACTTTATTCCTTGTAAGAAGACCTTGACCGCAATTTAGGCTACTCATTTGATCATCAAGCACATCTTTATACACCATGGCCTTCCAAAAGTAATCGTGTCAGATTGGGATAGTAAATTTTATCTTTTGGACTGCACTCTTTAACAATCTTGGTACGAAGTTAGATTTTTCCATTGCTTTTCATCCCGAGTCTAATGGCCAAACCGAGGTCACACAAAATACTATTTGTGACATGTTAGGTGCTTATGCGTCTAGTCAGCCAGGAAAATGGGACAAATTTATACACATATTACAATTTGCCTACAACAACACTAAGCACTTTGCTATAGGCAAATCTCCATTCCAAATTGTCTATGGAAAGACCATTCCTACTCCATTGACCCACCTTAAGCACCAAGTAGAGGCTGCTAATCGATTTACTGAAGATTTCTCTAGCATTTTGGCTAAGGTCAAAAAGAATATCAAGCATGCTCAAGTTGTGTATACTGCACGTGCAAACAAGGGTAGAAAGAAAGTTGTATTTGCTGAAGGTGACCTAGTCATGTTATGTATTGAGAAGCGTAGACTTAAGAGTATTGAGACACACCCTATAGTTAAGTTTGCTCCTAAATCCTATCGTCCCTTTAAAGTTTTGGAGCGCATTAATGACAATGCCTATTGGCTCGAATTACCACTCGATTGGAAAATTCATAATTCTTTTCATGTGCACCTCCTGAAACCTTTCCATGGAGACCCACCAGTTCAACTTATTTTAGACGATGCACCGTTGCTTCAAGGAGAGACCCAACTCTTAGAGCTAGACCAGATCATTGATCAACAAATCACTCAAACAAGACGTGGAAACTCGTATCCTATTTATCTTCTTACATTTAAGAACCACCCTGTTGAGGATGCTAAGTGGATGCCCGAGCAATATTTTCGCTAGTACCCTGATTTATTGACTACTTTTTTGTCACGCAATTGAGGCCAATTGCGATTTCAAGCAAGAGGGATGTTATGAGAATTGGAATTATCCCTATAATTTAATCCGTCAGTATTTAGTTGAGTAAGATCCTGCATTTTTGTCGCGCAGCTAATGCATGCGTTGTCACTATTCCGTAGTGATGCATGTGTGCTCCTACATGGTTGGATATACGGCTGCGGCTGTATGAGTGTGTAGCATTGTGTGCACCACTTACGCGATGACAGTATGTGTAGCATGTGTGCACCATCCGTACGATTTTATTCATGTTTAGCATCAGGTGCACCATGAGATGGTATGTGTTGCATGTGTGCACCATTCATCTGTGATTTATTGATTTCGTGTTACTATAATACTGAAAGATTGATTGATTGTGGTGATTGATTCCAAGATTATCTTATGCTTGAAATATGTCATTACTATTGATTGTGTGAATCCAGGGGAAGAGTAATTGATTGGGTGATGGCATCTAGCAAACATGATCCACCATATTTTGGGCACGTAGGCGCAACTCCATCGATGCAGGGATGAATAAGTCTTATGCCTAATTTTTGATATTACAAAAGCTTATGTACATATTTGAATTTTGGAATATTAGTGGCTTGGCTAAGTGTATAAACTAAAGTTAGAAAAAGCTAGCTATTCTAGAAGGTGGATGGGCTTTTTGTAAAAGGGTGCATGGAGGAAAGCACAGAGGCTTTTGTATGATTTTTTCTCAGAAGCTTTTTGGAGGAATATACATAAATACATAGGAGGTGGAAGGAGAGTACCACTCCTATGGGGGGAGATTGTACTCAGCACGCTTGTTCTGTCTCTCCCATTTGTGAGTTTTGAGAGTTGGTGCGTATTTTCAAAGAGTGTTGCTGTGTTTTTCTAGGATTTGCAGGTTTCACGAGCGTTTCCCATCACAATTACCTCTTGCTCAGCATTGTCTACATAGACCAGCGAGGCAATGACCTCATTGCCACACTCCAGATCGTAGACTCCCTTTGCTGAAATTACTCCACGACACAGTCTTGATGATTGTGACCTCACGCTTTCCTCTGCACACTGAGCATTTGATGCAGTACCCCGGCCCCCGCCCCCCCTTTATTTATTTTTACCCCTCCTCTCCCTTCTCAAAATTTCCCTTCTACTTCATTACCCCCCCCCGGCCGCCAATCTGCTCTATATGCTCTAATTTCCCCCTCTATTTGGTTCATTTTTCTTGTATTATAAACTTCTTGTTTTATTATTATTTTAACTTTTAGTTAAATCCTTTTCTAATAGCTATCCCTATTCATTATATCCCTAATTAGTACACTTTCATCTAGGTTTTTTCATTTTCTCCTCACCCTTTTTCCTTTTTCTTGCTCTACTTTTTACTTCCTTACTTATCCTACCCTTTCCCTAGTTTATCCTCTTGAATTTTTAAATTATTTTTTTAATAACCCTCGTCCCATTTTTATTTCAAATTAGGTCATTCCAATCCACACACTAATGATTCGTCTTTTTACATTTACAAATTTGCTACCTAATTCACACTTGAACAAACCCATCTTCTTCACTTAATTTTTACATCGTGCTGGTTAAGTTTATGGTTAAGCTTCTGATATATTTTGACCCCGATAACGAGGAGCGTTTATGACACCTGTCTTCCTAACCTAACTTGGTTCTCATCATGTTTTCTTGTTGGATGGTGGCAGGTATGCAGACTCTCCTCTTCAATAAAAGAGATGCTTATCAGAACTTCACCATGCTCCAATTTATTTTGCAAATTTTTTTTTTGCAAAAACATTGTTGTCATTTCTTTTATCTATTTTTATTGCGATTTCGTAGGTGCTTTACCTACATATGCAAACTATGCCTTAATTCTATAATGTTATCTTTCCATCCTTTACCCTTACACTTTTGTCCTTTAACTATGCAAAAGGGGTTGTCGTCTTGTCTTCCACACACACTTACTTCACCTTCTATCCCTTTTATGCCACTCACGCTCTAGTATTCCATGTGCCATCTGAACCTGCCCAAAGGAAGTTGTGCACCATCCATCTTAGCTGCCCCATGCATCCTCGATGGAAACACCAGCAAGAGGCTATGTACTAGGCCATTGCAAAGAAGAACCTGATTGACTATTAGTGCTCTACCTACTAAGGAGAGTTTGGCCAAGCTCTAGCTTGCGCCAAACACTCTTTAGAACTAGGGCAATTTGCTGCTCTGCTGAGATGTCCATGCTCACCTGGCAGCCAAGGTACCTCGTTTTCTAGCCTCACAAAATCGAATGAAAGCCAAAAGCATCCCTCCACTCTTGGACCTTCTATAACCTCCTCTATGCCCTTGAAAAAGCCAATATTTTGGTCAAGTTAATTTGGGCCCCAGAGGCCTCATAGTAGATAGTGAAGACCCCCATGATTCCCTCAAGGCTCGTGGCGGTTGAGTCCTCCACATACAGAGCTATCATGTACAAATAATGAATTTAGCAACTCCTCCTCCTATCAAATCCGCAACCTCATCTCTATAAAACCAATCACTTGAGAGCATAGAAAATAGGGCAACGCCTCTGCTAGTACAAAAAGAAATAGGAAGGGGCTAAGGGGGAAGCCCTACCGAACTAAGCAAGAAAGAGAGAAGGCCTCACCCGTGTGCCCCCCAATGATCACATGGCTAGAGCTCCTGCATAGAGAGCTGAGACCCTCTCCAAGAAACCTAGTTTGGGTATGGTGTTGTCCAAAATGGACCACTCGATTCTATCATATGCCTTCTCAAAAATCAAAATCCAAGAGAAGGATGGAGAGAGATTGCGACTCCTCCTTGGCCCAATCTACTCCTCCTAGAAGTTAAAGATGTTGTCCAAGATAGTGTGTTCCTGAATAAAACCTATGTGCATGTCATGAATGATGTCCAGTAGTAGGTGGTGTCTTAACCACAAGCTCAAGACTTTGGCCAAGATCTTGTAATAAGCATGTCATGAATGATGTCCAGTAGTAGGTCATCAACCACTCTTGTAACCTATTGCTCAGGCCCCCTTCTCCGAAGGTAGCTACTAGAGGGGCAGAAGCCGCACGCTTTGGGGAAGATGGGCTGGTTGTTGGGGGGGCTCTTGTTTGCTCCTCGTGGGAGTGAGAGGTTGCTTGCACTCTGCTCTTGCAGTTAGCCCATTGCCTATGACTCCTACTACTGTTGCCGGTAGGGCCTCTAGGTCCTGTCTGCCTAAGGCTCCCTCTGTTGTCTCTGCCCATCCTACTGAGGGGTAGAAGGGCCCCAACCCTGACTATGACGTCTGGTGCAATCTCTAGCTAGGTGGCCAATCAACCTACAACATAGACACTATCCTGGTAACCTAGATACCTCTAGCCTCTATCAAAGCATTTGCCCCTCAAGGTCATCTACTATCATCGTGAGCCGAGGGACACCATCATCTACCACTACTGAAGCTGTAATCTCCGTGTGACCTTGATAACAAGGGGGCTTGTTTAGGACACCTGTCTTCCTAACCAAGTTAAAGCATGTTCTCATACAATTTTTTTATATTGGATGGTAGCATGTATTCAGACGTCTCCCTTCAATAAAAGGTTGGTCAATTGTTTACTTTCGGAGTTCACAAGCTCCTCTTCTTCTGACAAAATCTTGAATTGTCTCTACTTTATCAAATTGTTGCGCTCAAACTCTTTTTCAAAGGAGCTCTATTTTGTCGGAAGCTTTTCTCTTATATTTCCAAGCATTTAACTATGCCACACAAAAAAAAAGGAAGATTACACAACATTATGAGTTCCTATTTTGTTTAGATACTAAGTTTATATATATATAGTGGGTTTTGTTCTTTCCAAGTGGGTGTGTGAACTCGTTGGTGCCACTCACCTCGATAATGGAGAAGGTACCTTTCCCTTGATGAGAGGGGGGGTGAGGCTGAGGAGTCACGACAAGTGGACAGCACAAGATGTCAAGATGGATGGTGACATGGAAGGTGGTTTGAATCATGGGTAAGGGAGGGACGGCCAGCTGGCGGGGGGAGGCCATCGATGGCAACTGCCACTCAAAATACACACACACACATTCACCCCACTTTACCCTTCCACCACTCTCCTGCAACCCGTTACCACTCCCCTCCTTTCTTTCTTCAGCTCCCACAGTCCACACACTCCCCATGACGAAGAAGAAGACTGTTGGCCATCATCGCTGGCGATGGAAATTAGGGTTCCTTTTCTTCCTCTCCATCTTGCTTCTCACCATCCTCAAACTCCAGACTTTCCTCACCTTGCCTTACCTCAGTACCTTCCCCTCGCCCCCATCTTCAGAGCTGCACCGGAAATTGGCCTTTCTGTTCCTCGCTCGCAACCGGATGCCCCTCGACATCGCCTGGGATCGTTTCTTCAAGGTCTTGCGCCTATCCTCAAGTGGTGACCCTATTGAAATTGTCTGAGATCGCTCCCCTTCAATGTCCTTGCAGTTCCGATCGATCGTCCCCGTTTCATTAGGAAATGCTCCCTTCATGTTCACTACTGTAAAAGCAACCAAGGCACTACGAATGTCTCTCCATGCTTAGCTGTCGATTAACCTTCAATAAAAGTTGCAATGCACGTGTTACACTGATGGCAGACGTGGAAGATTGGTATGCGTGATGCCTCTACAAGGCGAAAGCAGACTCTTGACCTGCAGTAGGGGAGAGCTCCCCGTTCCCTCTCCTCTATATAAATAAGGGTCCACCTAAAAAATTAGGAGCATACTAGTCAAATCTGATCTGCCAGCTGGTTGGCTAGAAGGAGCAGCAATCAGCGTAGCAAACTTCATGAAGCGATCCAAAATGGTTACACACATTGTCGTTCCCAGTGCCAATGGCTAGTGGTAATCCATGACAAAGTCAGTGCCGATCTGCTCAAAGGGATGATCTAGAATCTCAAGGGGCTGGAGTAAACCTGGGAAACATATTGGTGTGCGTCTCTCTACAGATGCGGCCAAAAAATATTCTCTCCAACTTCTCTAATGTGCCTTGATTAATGTCCACCAATCGTTGAGTCATGAGCTGCTTTCAATAAGCATACAAAGTCTGCCCTTGTGAAATAAGTACCCACCATGTATGGCAAAATCACCGGGCTGGTCATCCAACATCAGCTTGTACCAATACTTCTCAAACTCTCGAGTCATGCTACTGTTTCTGCATCTGGGAGAGCGTGAACCTGTTCCCCCCTTTCTTCATATAGGTAGGTAGGACCTTGAAATTGTGCCACCAATGAGCTCCCAAAATGCTCTCCGCTGCAGTAAGGTGGAAGGGTTCCTTTGGACAGAGAGTCTACATATGCTCAGTGGAGCACGCGGGCTAAGAGACACTGAGAAGGAGAGAAAGGAGAGAGAAAAGGCACAAGAGAACTGCAAAAAACCCCGCTACAACTGGGGGAAAACCTCGCAACCAACAGGCTGCTCGAGAGCTCAGACAAACAGCTCAACAACCTCGAGAAATGGAGACACAAAGAGTGGATGGACTGCTCCACACTCCTGCCCTAGGACTGCTCAACAAGGCAGGCTATGCTGCTCCGCAAGGCACTGGACTATACTACTCCAAGAGATGATACCAAACAATGAGAATGGGGGGCCTATATATAGGCAGCCCCCCTTGCCTGGTCGGCTGATGTAAAGGGGGCTGACCCCCTTGCTGTAGGGCTGATCAGCATGTGGGACGACCCAGCACTAGGGCTGCCCACAGCCCTATAAAGGGGGCCTTTCCCCTAGCCTATGAAGGCTGACACCAGCCAAGGTGGCCGACCTGGAGGTCAGCCCACCCTATGCTCTACAGCCCTCATCTAGGGCGCCTATAAGGGCATACCCATGCAGCACAACAGGGTATATCTGCCCAGACAGCCCTGCACGAACCTCCATGGCCTATGTGGCAACGCATGAAGCAGAGGAAAGCCACACAGTCCTACTCTCACGGAGGCGGGCACACCCACAACACAGGCCCTCTCTCTCTATGCTACCCTCACTCATTGGGTGGGCACACCCACAATCAAGGTCCTCTCTAACTAAGGTGACATCAGGAGATGTTGACCTCCAACATGGTCACCTCCCCACTTATGAGCCCCCAAATGAGGTGCGCATCGGTGTGTTGGACCAGAGAGAGAAGAAAAGAATGGGGCTGCCACATGGGCATCAAGCCAAAGAGAGAACCTGGCAGATGGAAGACACCATGGAGGACAGCAAGGGCTTGGAAAGGTCACGTGGCTGTTTGAGAATGGCTGAAGCAGATCTGTGTGGGGGATCCAATTTGGAAAAGAGGCGATGAGCTGGCAGGTGACGTCAGCAGTGCTTGGAGCTGTACGGAGCAGTGCCACGTGGCGCAATGGAGGCAGGAACAGCAGCACATGTGTCATGATTAGGGAGCTGGTTGGGCTGGGTATAGCCAGCCAACCAGGCCTATTTATAGGCTGGATACAAGGCTGGGCCTTGCATGGAAATGTGGGCCAAAGGCCCTTGTTTTGTGTGCCCCTTTGGGGCAGTTTTTGGAGGCAGTAAAGGCGGCCAGGGAGGGGCTGAGTGGGTCGGCCAGATCTCCCCGTCCTTGTCGGTTTTTTGGTAGGCCCTTGGGCCTATAAAAGGCAGGCCTTGTGGCCTCGTTTAACATCCACTTGGAGCAGCAAGTAGCCTGCAGATAGGAGCAGCACATGAGCATCCCCTTGGGCATATTCTTAGGAGGTGAAGGGAGCACAAGGAGCTGCAGACTAAGAGCTAGGAAAGCTGCCCACCTACACTGGTATCCATACAGTAAGGTGGAAGGGATCCTTTGGATAGAGAGTCTACATACGCTTAGTGGAGCACGTAGGCTTAGAGATCTAGAGACGTCGAGCCATTTAGCAATAGAACATTTTGGTATTGCATCTTGTCTAGTTTGTGGATGGGTGGAAATATAAAGTGTTGCTTTTATATTTGTCTCTGAGCATTGTCTATTTCTAGTTTGCACACACACATGGATGTTGTGAAGTACACTCACTTGTTGAAGCATTGATTCCATAGTGAACACTTCCGCGTGTAATTCCTGGGCTAACTATCACTTCCGCTGTGGGATACCTTCTGTGTGTGTGAGGTCACCTTTTCTAACATAATGTTAGAGTTGAGCAAATTAGTGTATCGCACGATTATTCCACTTAAGATTAATCATGGAAACTTATAGAGCGTTTAACTCATACATAATTGAGAATATGCCAATCAAGAGATCTATATTTAATGCAATACATTCATTGAAATATAGCAAGTAGTAGTGTTTGGGAAACGTCAAAAAAGATACATATGAAATAGTGGTGATAGCTCGATTTGTAGGATACAACTGCTAGACAAGGTTAGAAGAAGTTAGAACTTCAAATAATCAAAACATGATAGCCATTCTATATTTGTGTAGGTCTAATTTCATAGCATAATTGCAACCCATAAACACAAAACCTTGCAAGATCAAATGATTAGTGAGGGAATAGGTAGGAAAGATTACCCAAGGACCAAACACTATAGTTTGCATTAAGAGGATGAGTTTGGGCATGTTCGTGGATTCATCTAGATATATGTTCCTGTCATATTAGTGGACGTGCAAATTTCACCTTGTGAAGTTTTTGTCCATATTGTGGCTTGCCGATATTGTGATAAATTCTTTCTATCTTTAGTGGTGCGTTGCCCTATCAGCTAGATTGTCTAAGCATTTCTTTGCTTAGATGCTTGTTTGGGAAAGACTAAAATGAAATCGAATAGTCTTCACAAGCAATTGTAGCTTGAATGAAGAGAATGTGGACTACTTTTTAATTAGCCTTCTCTTGTAGTGCTAGCCTTTGTCATGGTTGAGTCTGTCCTTCACCTCTGGAGTGTGGATAGAAACTCATGTTGGGTGCGGGAAGAAATGGAAACGGAGTGGAATGTAAGGGAGCAAACAACAAGCTAAAGCAAACGTGAGTACTTGCAAATGCATAATGAAAAAGTACAAGCAGGTGGCCTATATGCCTCGAAGTCAACCATATGGTTGACCAATGAAGTCAACCTAAGGGTTGACTGAGTCCTAAGACTAGCCTACAAGGCCTACAAAGGGTTGGCCTATATGGCCCCGAAGTCAACCATAAGGTTGACTAGTGAAGTCAACCTAAGGGTTGACTGAGTCCTAAGATTAGCCTACAAGGCCACACCAGGGCTAAGTGCTAACAAACCCCCCTCCATGGTATGGCTAAAGTATCCTGGATACATCTTAGGTTCATGGTTGCCGTCCAAGATGAATATAGCAACCTATGACAATACAGGGAGATCAACATCACGTAACAAACGGTGCCAAGTGTAAGGCATGTCGAAAAGCCTCAAACTTGGGCCGTGGTAGAGCCTTCGTGAAGAGATATGCTAAGTTGTCCTCCGTGGGAACATAGGACAATTGTATGTCTCCAACTGCTAGTCGCTTTTGAACATAATGATAATGAACCTCAATGTGCTTTGTGTGCGCATGAAACACAATAGCCAAAGCTGGGCTGTCAGTGTAGATGGTAGTAGAAGCTGGCTGGCTGATGTCAAGATCTGCGAGTAGCTTATGGAGCCAGGATACTCTACCGTTACTGTGAAGGCTGCCCTGTATTTTGCTTCACAACTAGAAGTAGCAACTGCAGGCTGCTTTTTGCTGAACTATGAAATGCATGAAGATCCAAGCGTGAAACAGTTGCCACTGTGAGAGACTCTCGTGTCATAACAACTTGCCCAGTCATTGTTTGTGGAAGCATGCAAGACCAGTGGAGTCTCGTCACCATAGAACAGTCCCAAATTTTGTGTGGCCTTCAAGATGGAAGATCCGCTTCACTGCTTGCCAATGCTCTGTACTAGGCATGTGCATGTACTTGCTCAACTAAGAGACGGCATATTGAAGATCAGGCCGGGTATGACATAAATAAATAAGGCAGCCTACAGCTTGCTGATAAAGGGTGGCACCAAAGGGTGCACTCCCATCCTCGGAGGAGAAACGAAAGCCAGGCTCCAATGGTGTAGAAATTGGCTTGCAATCTTCAAACTAGAAGCGGTCTAGGAGCTGTCCAATGTACTTGGACTGACTCATCATTATACCCCCTTCAACATATGCAAATTAGACGCCCAAGTAATAGTGCAACCGGTCCATATCTGTTTTGCAAAGCTGCCTTGAAATCTGCAATTTTTTGCAGGTCTGGCTGAGTGATAAGCTTGTCATCTACATATAGAATTAAAATCAGAAATCCTGATTCACTCTTTTGAACATAAAGAGTAGCCTCCATAGGGCTGTTTTTTTGAAACCCAAGGCATAGCAAAAAGGAATGTACCTTGGCATACCATGTCCGTGGTGCTTGCTTTAAACCATAAAGAGCCTTTTAAAGCCAGCATACCTTAGTTTGAGACCCTGGAAGTTCAAATCCTGGAGGCTGAGTGACATAGATCTCTTCCACTAAATCCCCGTGAAGGAAGGCGGTCTTGATATCCAACTGATGGACCTCCCAATGCCTGTGAGATGCAAGAACAATGACACACTGAATAGTCGTGATGCGTGAAGTGGGGGCAAATGTCTCTTCAAAGTCAATACCATGCTGTTTGGCATAACCTTGCTCAACAAGGTGAGCTTTGTAGCGATCAACACTGCCATCAGCTTTGCACTTCAATTTCCCACATTGTGCCGATGGCACGCTTGCTGGCAAGCAAGTCACACAACTCTCAAGTGCCATTGACATGAATGGAATCAAGTTCAGCTCTCATGGCCTGCATCCATTCGTGAGTTTCAAATGCATCTTTGTGACATAGAGGCTCCTCATAACAGGCAGTGGCAATCAATGCAACATTCAGCTCAAGCAAATTGCCATGCATCTGTTTTTGTTCCCCTCTGGTGTAGGCAACCAAGGGTGCGTCTTGCTTGCTGTCCCTGAGGGTATCCAAAAGCCAACGAGGGACTGATTTTTGCTGTCTCTTGACAGCCCTCTCCTCTTGAATTGCTTGCTTGATAGCATGGCCATCTTGCGGTGGAAAATCAGGCTGAGCAAGAGCAACGGGAGGAGGATTGGAGCTGCTAGAAGCATGTGGCATGGTGCTTTGCATTGTGTCATTTGTATCTGTGAAAGGCGGAATAGAATCAAACACATCAGAGGCTTCCATTGAAGGCTGTGTTTTACAGTCCAGCCAAGGTAAAGGGGCATGCTCATAAAAAACCATGTCCCTACTGACAATCACCTTGCGTGTGCTAGGCTGAAACAATTTGTAACCTTTGCTTGGAGAGCTGTAGCCAATGAAGATGCATTTGTCAGCCTTATCAATTGAGAGGGTACATGCAGTGTCTTCCAAAGGCGGCTTTTCCATTCCTAGACATTATGGGAGTTTCCACTGGCATAGCTGGTAGCACCCTCGAATCCCACAGCCGTTAAGGTTCTTCTTTCCCCAGTTGACAAGCAGCAGGTACAGCAGGCAGCTCAGTCCCTCCAGGACAAGGCGCTCGTGGGCAGAATTGTGGGCCTCACGAGGCAAGCTTGGCATTAGAGGGTAACCACATTCAGGAGGTCACCATCTATGGAAGAGGCGTCTTCCTCATCCAGTTGAGCTCCCTCGATACAACCTTGAGACTCGTGGAGCAGAGCCCCATCCTCCTTGGCTTGCATCTAGTATACCTCTTTCCTTGGTACCATGGCTTTACGATGGAGGACATGGACACGACACACCATGTTGCTCGCTTCCCGGTTAGGCTTCGCTTCCCAGGGCTCCCAAAGGAGTACAGAGCCATCTTCCCGTCCATTGGTTGGGCATTTGGCACAGTGCTTGAGTCTCTGCCAGATTCGGCCACAGTAGTGGTAGCAGATGACGGGGTCCCCAGGATCAGACTAGTGGTGGACAGCCTAGAGTCCCTCCTAGAGTTGATTCTTCTAGAGACCCTTGGAGGGGGTACACTTTGACAGCGAGTGGAGATTTGTGGGTTACCAGGCTAGTGTCTTCGTTGCAGACTGATGGGTCACTTAGCCAGAGATTGCTCCCGTGGCCATGGCCGAGTGCCTCCCCCCCCACCCAAGACACCTTGGACATCACCTATCACTCAATATCGTGTTTAGCTTGCACAACCAGCCCACTTTGGAGCCTTTGCATCATGGGTCTTTTATGTCACGTGCCCTTCCAGTGACATGGACACATCCTATATCTTCTGCGTGAGGCACCTCAATTACACTACTTCCTCAGCACAGTCGAGGTTGTGTTTCACGAGACACGTAGATACCTAGAACCTGATATTCCACATGAGCTCGTTGTCCATCTTTGGAGAGACTTTTACCCCTCAGGTTCAGCATCTCTAGGGTACTCTCCACCTTCTTCAGCTCCCAAATATCCTCCTGAGCAGGTTTTACCTTCCCCAAGACAGTATTTACACACAGTATTTACACTCTGAAGGCACTCCTTCTCTTGGATATCCTCCGGAGTATCTCAACCAACCCCTTTTCCCAGCCTTACCTGGATATTTTTCCACAGGAATTGCCATAGCGGTTACCACTTTGACGACGAGTGGATCATCCAATCGAACTTATTTCCCGATAGTAATCCACTGTCGAAACCTCCTTATTGGGTTTCTTACACTCAAAATGAAGAAATCCAAAGACAGGTGACCGAACTACTCGACAAAGGTCACATTCGGCTTAGTTGCAGCCCTTTCGGATCTCTTGTACTACTACTGGAAAAAAAGAATAAGTCAATGCACCTCTGCATCGACTGCCGAGCCCTCAACAAGCTCACTATAAAAAACAAGTATCCATTGCCTCGCATGGATGACCTTTTTGATCAACTTCTGCACGCAACATAATTTTCAAAGTTTGATCTTTATTCAGGTTATCATCAAATCTGCATACGAGAAGGCGATGAGTACAAGACAGCTTTTCGAACAAAGTATGGACACTATGAATGTTTGGTCATGCCTTTTGGGTTAAACAATGCCCTAGTCACATTCATAACACCAATGAACGACATCTTCAGGCTTTTCCTCGATAAGTTCGTCATCGTTTACCTCGATGACATCCTTGTTTTCAGCAGATCCTTACATGAGCACAAACAACATCTTCACCAAGTTTTTGAAGTTCTCCGCGCAAATTCTCTCTACATCAACGTTGAGAAGAGTGAGTTCTTCAAAACCCAACTTGAATATTTGGGACATGTTATTTCAGCCCAAGGCATCTCTGTGGATCCCAAGAAGGTCGAGGTAATCCGAAACTGGCCTACTCCTAAGAATGTTCATGATGTCTGCTCTTTTCTCGGATTGGCAAACTTCTTCCATACAAAGATCTATCGGTTTTTCGAGATTGCAGCTCCGATGTCCGAATTATTGAAAAGCATGGCAGTTTTCCAGTGGCTTGCCGAAACAGAGTATAGTTTCCAACAACTCAAGCAAGCACTCACTACCACACTTGTTATGGCTATTGCTGACCCAAACCTTCCGTCCGTTTGAGGTCATGACCGACGCTTCCGACATTGCTATAGGAGCAGTCTTGAGGTAAGAAGGCAGAGTTATTGCTTTTGACAGCCATAAACATTCCGATATCCAAACTAGATACCCGGTTTATGATAAGGAGTTTCTTGCTATTGTACATGCTTACCGCTCTTGGAAACATTATCTCATGGGAGCCGACTTAGTGGTAAAGACATACCATCACTCTCTAAAGTATATCTTTACTCAGCCAGTAATGAACGCTCGACAAGCACACTGGGTTGAGTTTCTGGCCAACTTTCACATGACCATCGAGTACATTCTAGGACTACGCAATGTAGTTGTAGATGCTCTCTTTCTTTTCTTTCTTTCTTTCTCAGCAGGCTAACTCTAGCATTAGCTATGGTAATCTCTACATTATCTGTGGATGTTCCAAATTCGTTCAAAGGGAAGTATCTCCATGACAAAGAGTTCGGCACAGCAGTACAAGTTCAGAATTTACCATGATATTTTCTACACCAGTTCATTATCTTCACCAGGGTCTTATTTTGAGTGGCAGGAGATGTTACGATCTGTGACATATTCCTTTCTCTACACTCTAGACTTATGGATGGTTTGATGAATGGACACTTGTGGAAGGGTATGACCTTTCGACGGGACACTTCCTATGAGGCACAACCCTTCACAAGAGACACATTCTATTGAAGAGACACTACCATTATAATGTACCCTCTCATTAAGGGTCACACTCTTCACATGGGGTACACACCTCTTCATGCTCATACACTTTGGAGTACACACCTTTTCATGTGTGACTCTTCACTCTCTATATAAGAGCGGCCCAACTGTATGGATGACAGACTACATACACTCAAGCAATACAATATTCTTTGTTCTCTGCTATTTCAGTCTCTTTTCTGTTCCTTAGCACATTTCTAAATATGGATTTCTTACAGCAAATAGCTGTCTTGCAAGTAACCAGCCCAAATCAAAGGGCAGATGTTTGCAAATTTTTCCAATGCAAAGCTGAGCTGAATTTGTTCCAAATGATGGCTGAATGTTACAAATTTCAAAGGACAAATGGCCCAAATCAAAGGGCAAATGCAAATAGAACCCAAATTTGGCAGTGTCAAGCAAAGAATGCTGCAAATATCAGCAAATCTAGCAAAAGCCCCAAATTTGGAGAGGACAATTATGCCAAAAAGAGCAATTTCTTGCCAATGTCACTGAAAAACCCCCAATTTCATATCAAAGCAGCCAAATGTCACTGCTATATAGGCAAATGTGACAAAATAATCTGCAAATCTGAAAATATCCCGCAATCTGCCACCAATAGATCCAAAATCCCCAATGTCGAAGTTGAAATGAGTAAAAAATAGGGCAAATACTGCAAAAGCCCCAAAATGTGACCAAAAGGAGCAAATGTCATTGCAAAATCTGCAAATGTGACACAAAAGCCCCAATTTCTAGAGCAAAATCAACTGAATGTCACTGCAGTGTGTGCAAATGTGTCATAAAAGAGGGTGAAAAGCTTCAAATCCAAACAGTACCAAGTAGATCTGAGTCAAGGGAGCAAATCCCAGCCAAATGGTGCTAGTAGTTGGAGGAAGGCCCAAATGACTGAAAAGAGACAAAAAAACCTAAAAAAACAGCCCAAAAATTCTCGAAATCAACTTTTGACAGGTTGTACGGATTCCTGGCAGTGGTGTGCACGTGTCGGTACATGTCCATACGGCTGTACGGACGTCGTGCAACTG
The DNA here is from genome assembly GCF_047967505.1 of Dipteris shenzhenensis. NCBI lineage: Eukaryota > Viridiplantae > Streptophyta > Polypodiopsida > Gleicheniales > Dipteridaceae > Dipteris > Dipteris shenzhenensis. Next base: position 3,520,468 of record NC_141597.1, read on the forward strand.
TACAGACTAAAGTTTTTTCAGTTGAATGGTGCGGGACAGGGTGGTTTGTATGTGGGCAGCTCAAAAATTTTGAAAAACGTCAAAATCGGACCTAAAAAAGTCGAAAAACAGCTGTTGGATTGCTTTTTTTGCTCCAAAACAGGTTTCTAGTGACGAAATGAGGCACCAGACCAAGCTGGAGCAAAATGGCAGGTAGGAGCAATGGCTGAGCATGAGGGGAGGTATTTAGGAGCAAGAGAACTTGTTCTGATACCACTGTTGGATGCGAAAGCAATGTAAACGAGTGGAATGCAAGGCAGCAAACAACAAGCTGAAGCAAACGTGAGTACTTGCAAATGGATAATGCAAAAGTACAAAGGCATGGCCTATATGGCCCCGGAGTCAATCGTATGGTTGATCGTGAAGTCAACCTAAGGGTTGACTGAGTCTTAAGAGTAGCCTACAAGGCCTACAAAGGGGTGGTCTATATGGCCTCGAAGTCAACCATATGGTTGACTAATGAAGTCAACCTAAGGGTTGACTGAGTCCTAAGACTAGCCACAAGGCCATACCAAGGCTAAGTGCTAACAACTTAGTACGAAGACCTTTGTATAAATGGATGCTCAAGTATGTGTGGGTGTGTGGATTTGTATGTGTGAGAGCATATGTTTATACTATGGTCTACACCTACCGTTGGGTGCTGATGACATCGGTGGATGTCATAATAGCTAGTCCTTGCTATGCATGATGGAGTTTATGGTTTTCAACCTTTATGAGTGACCATCAGCTATCATGAGATTGAAACTGCACTGTGTTTTCTTCCTTTTTTTAAAGAGGATGAGTTTGGGCATGTTCGTGGATTCATTTAGATATTTTTAAGATGATAAAATGTGAAGCATGCAACAATGGGGAGATTTAGTTGAATAAATATTGCTTTTGTGAGCTGCATATTATTAGCATAGGGCAAGTGTCCAGTTCTTTCTTGCTTCAATCTTGACCAATCTTTCACTTTGTAATCTTTAGCATGTTAATATCTCTTCTCTAAGGTACTTTTCAAAGAATGCTAAGCTGGGTAAATGTGCTCGCACATCATGCTTGCAAATCTTGCCATATAATCTTTTCTATATGTTAGTTCAGCATGATGTTCTGATTTTCACTTTAATGGTTTGGTTTATATCATGTATAGGGTGCTGAAGAGGGGCTTTTTTCAATATATATCCATTCACGGCCTGGATTTGTGTACAACAAAAGGACTACAAGCTGCAGACACTTTTACAATCGTCAGCTACGAAACAGCATTTTGGTACTGCCCGTCTGGTCTCTTGGTTAACCCGTTTTAACAGATCACGCCTTTTGCTGGAGTTCACCTAAGGAGATGCTGTTTATTGTCCACATATATCTAATCTGTGAGGGTCGTCAAATATGCATGTTGCCTATGCAGGTAGATTGGGGAGAGGCAAGCATGATTGAAGCAGAGCGGTTATTACTGGCGGAGGCTCTAGAAGATCCTGCAAATGATCGTTTTCTTCTTCTCTCTGATAGGTGGGAGAGATTCTTCATGCTTTTTGGTGTGCAAACAATTGTGTTTTAAATAAGTATTTCCGATCAATTATCAATCTCTAAAATACATCTGATTGGCAAGTATCCTATTTTGAGGGCTGAGGATATTCAAAAGCATCGGAAAAGTGAGCTTTCTTTTACAGTTTTGTTTGTTTTTTTTTGGGGGGGAGGGGGAAGGAGAGCATGGGGGAGTGCCGACAGAAACTCAGTACGAAGACTTTGTATAAATGGATGCTCAAGTATGTGTGGGTGTGTGGATTTGTATGTGTGAGAGCATATTTTTATACTATGGTCTACACCCACTGTTGGGCGCTGATGACGTCAGTGGGGATGTCATAGTAGCTAGTCCCTGCTATGCATGATGGAGTTTATGGTTTTCAACCTTGTGAGTGACTCTCATGAGATTGAAACTGCACTATGTTGTGTTTTTAGAGGATGAGTTTGGGAATGTTCCTGGATTCATCTAGGTATATATTGAAATAGGGGGAAGGGAGAGGGATGAAGAGGCTGCCATATGGGCAGCATACTGATCTTTTTAATTTCTACATTCATCCACTCTGTCCTGGAAGAGACAACAATGGTGTCGGCCATTGTACGGGCCACACATTGTGTTTGATTATAGTTGGGGGCCATGGAAGGGGCTTAAGGGGCTGCTGTCAGCCGTGGAGATTTGCAGAAATGTCGGCACCATGCAATCACCGAATCGCACAGACAATACCTAAGTATTGAATAAAGAGATCTCAGCATCCACAAATTGTGGGAAAAATACTCAAGGATGAGCCAAGTACATCCAGCCAACGATGCTGGGCAAAATAGCAGTCAAGGATGGCTGCCACCTACTGAGATCTACAGAAGAGAAGTTATGCCATACTCTATACAATCTGCGGTGCCTTCAGAGACTTCTGTAGCTGCATAGGAATGACTAGAATTAGCTGCCGATTTATAGGTAGTGAGGGGGCCTTGGAACCTGCCAAAATAGAGACTGGTCTGCTGGTTAAAACCCAACTGGGTCTGAGTGGATCTGCCCCGATTTTGTCAGGGATCTGCTCTTGTCTGAGACAGCTGTTCCAAGCTCCAATTTCAGGTGTACACAGTCCTCCAAAACGGTGCCTCGCTCCCTCAGTGCCTTGACCCCTTGTCCTCCTGATGTGGGAGCTCACAAGGTAGTGACACCCCCCCCCCCTGAGAAAAGAACTTTCTATTAATGACGGCCACACAGAGGATGCATTGATCTATGGACTCGCGTGCTCTTCTAGACCATATTTTCATTGCGAGATTGTATTTCACAGATGGTGTATATTCTGATATGGGCTATTTTTGCGTATTTTCTTTATTCTCACTGTAAGCTGCAGCAACCTGGGTAGTTTGCTGTTTTAAGAGGAGAGTATGTCATGGGGACGTGAAAAGTGATGTAAAGTATTTTTGTAACTCAACCCATGCTTAACCCGGGGTAAACCGTGGTTAAGTCCAATATGAGGGACTGGCTAGAGGGAGTGCAAACTTTCCTAGAAGTTCCTAAGGGGCAAAGTCTAGGTGCACCACTAGGTCCTAGGGGCAAGGCAAAGGCACTAGAGCGGGCTCTAAAAGTTGGGCCCAAGGACAAGCAATGTTGCCCTTGGTCAGGTGGGTTAGAGCTTTAATGAAGGGACATTTGTAATGCATGCAGTTGCATGCCTTTTACCACCCACCATCTCTCTCCCCTCACCCGCCTGGAGCATTCCAGGCCTAGCAGAAGCACTCTGGGCTGATTTTGGCTTTTTGGCTGGCTGTTGCTGCTGCTTTTCTGCTGCTCTGGCTCTTCCTACAGCTCTTGCTGAGGCAGACCAGCTATTGGCACACATCCCAAGGCAGTGCACGGTTGCTGGTGCACATTCCGAGACTGTACATCACGTTTATTGCACTCCGTACAGCCGTATGGACCTGAGGTGCAGTCTCTGAGGCTGCTGTACGGACTCCTTGGCACACATTCTGAGGCAGGTACGATTCCCGAGGTGACCTGTGGTTGGTTAGAAGCGAGGTTCAAGGCCCAGATCCCAAGGTCGAGGCTTTGTGGCAGATCTGCAAGCCTGTGTACCGCTTCAGCCCTTTCCTGCCTTCCTTCCGCCTTCTTTCTGCTCTTTCTCTCATCTCCCTGAGGCTGGAAGACACCTGCGCCCTGTTGGGAGCCTGGTTAGAGGATAGGCGCGAGGACTGAGCTCGCCCCTCTGCCACGGACAGTGGGTGTTTTGTTAGTGTCTCCTTTTTGACTGTTGTTTCTCATTTTGAAGTTAGTTGCAGTGCTTTTCTTGTGTCTGGAGTCTTTTCTGGTCCCCACAGGCTCAAGCAAGCACTGAGAAGCAAAAGGTGTGCCTAGGGAAAGGCCAGAGGGACAGTGTGTTGCATGTGAAAGCCTTGAGGCTGCTTGGGTATACTTTGCTAGTGGTTTGGATCCTTGGATGCCTTTCAGTTGGGTCAGGACAGAACAGGGTGCCTAAGATTGCCTTGCCATTTGGATTCTAGTGGTGCACTTGGATTAGATGCCCAGAAGACATACAAAGAATTTGCAGAGAGTAACAGTGCAGGGGTGAGCCCCTGGTGTAAAACGTTCCATTCAAAAGCATTAAATAAATACTGAAAGGGGCGCCAAGGCATTTGGGGCCAGTGGGTTCATTGTGTACTGTTTTCACTGAGCAGGGGCATTCTAGCCTCCCCATTGTTGTTGTTGAAGTTTATTTCTAAGTACTGTTAATTGATTGATGTGACTGAAGCTTGCCTTATGACTATTTATGAGGTTTATGATTGAGTAGACGAAGATTACTGCCCTTTAGTTTCTTGAAGGCCGGTTACAAGGACGAACCAAATAAGAATGTCCACATGGGCAGCACTTTGATGGCCATGTGGGCAGCAAGCTCACAGAAAAACACAGAGATATGGGGCTGCCACATGGGCAGCACATGGGCTGCCATGTGGGCAGCAGGTTCAAACGAGCACTTGGTAGTTAAAAGTTCTCCTGGAGGGCAGATCTGCTATGGAATGGCTAGCAGGCTGTCAGAGGCAAGGAGGAGCAGATCTGCACAGGAAAACCAGCCCGGAAACAATGCGAGTACGTGGTGCTGATGCCAGCAACTGTACGGTGGTCTACAGCCGGCTGTATGGAAGCAGAGGACCAGATCCAGAGCTGGAACATGGCCTGACAGGAGGCGGAACAGCAAGGCTGGATAGGCACCTAGTTTGAAGAGCCTATGGGCCTGGGAAAAAGGCCAGGAACAGGTTGGGTTTATGAGCAGGACTGCTTGGGCCAGCGGCAGCCGGCCAGGCCGGGCCTGCAAAGGCATCAAAAGGAGCCAACCAGGTTGGCCAGCAGGGCCTGCGTGGGTCGGTTTTATGGAGCTGGTTGGATCGGCTAGTTCACCTACTGGGTCAGCCAATTCGTGTAGCTCTCAGCCCCTATAAAAGGGGAGCCCTTAGGGCTCATTCCACATCCACTTGAGCAGCAAGCAACCTGCAGATTGGAGCAGCAGCAGATCAGGACCTATAGGGCCTACATCCAGGAGCTCTAGGGGAGGCTGAAGAGCTGCAGACATAGCTTGGAGGGGGCTGCACACCTAGGCTGAGAGATAGGGCAGCAAGGTGCAGGGATCAAGGCACGGTGACTAAAGTTTTCAGAAGCTCGGCAAGGAACACACGGGCTCATGGATCTAGAAGTGCCAAGGAGGTAGTAGGACAACTTTTGGTAAGGGCAGAGCACCGTAGTTTAGTGGGACTCTAGACCCTTGCTCGTGCCTCTGCTCGCTCCCCTGCCTCTGCTCGCTGCTCCTCCCCTGCCTCTGCCTACTCTGCTCCTCCCCGCCTGTTCGCTGCTTCTCCCCGCTTCTGCCCTGCCCTCCACCCACGCTGCCCTGCAGCTCCACCCGGCCTGCCCTCCACCCGCGCTGCCCCGCCCTCCACCTGCGCTGCCCTGCTCTCCCGTGAGCAGCTCCCTCCCTACTCGCCTAGCCTCGCCGCTCTGCTGCTTCGCCCTTACCCGCTCGCTCCCTTTCTACTCGCCTAGCCTCCCTCCCTACCCGCCTAGCCTCACCGTCTGCAGCTCCCCCCTACCCGACTAGCCTCGCCACCTGTAGCTCCCTCCCTACCCACCTATCCTCGCCTTAGCTCCCCTCCCCGTCTAGCCTCGCCGCTTGCAGCCCCTTCCTGCGTCCGCCTGCAGCCCCCTCCCGCGCCCGCTGCCTCCTCCGCCCGTTGCCTCTTCCGACCCTCCGCTCATGCTGTTCCGCCCATCCTCCTGCAGCTCCGCCCTCCTGCAACCCCTCCCCCTCCTTCGCCCGCTGCCTCCCCCGCCTTTGTCCCCACCCTCTACCATAATGGACGAAGGGGGATGAGGACAGGGACTCACTCAGGCGGGAGACCCTTCGGTCCAAATATACATACACGAGGAAATGGGGAAGGGGAATGGTGACAAGGGAAAAACACAAAAGCAACTCAACTTGGAGGACTTCAACAAATGCAGCAACCGGAGCGGTTTGATAGTGGACATGTAGAGAAGGGGGAACGGGGAAGGAGAGGAAGGCCACGGAGGGCAGGGTGAGAATGAGTGGAAAGGGGGGGGAGAGGGTAGAGTGAACTAGGTAGAGGAAGTGCACAGGAGAGGAGGAGCAGAAGTGATGTAGATTAGATGTCAAATCAATATGTACCTTACAAATCTTTTGGGGTTGACTTATATAGTCCCCCTCATTCCCCACAATTCCCTTCCTATTTTCCCACCTATTTCCCACATAAAACCCGTCCTTTTCCCACCTTCATTACAGCCATCCCTTCCCAAAGAATTTTGCCCTCAAAATTTCCATGAGGCTGCCTAAAATGGAAAAATACTGCAGAACCCGATCAGCTTTGTAGTCCTGCACAATGCTCTCGGGTTGCCAAGAATTCTCATCTTCAGATAAACCTTTCCATTTGATGAGTTATTCTATGTAAGCCTTGTTCCTGAGCACATGATCTTTGAAGTCTTTGATTTGCTCTGGCACATAAATGATGTGGCCCTCTTCATCCATAGGCGGCAACTGAGGAAGAACCTGGACATGCTGTCCTACATGTGGTTTCAGCAAGGATACATGGAAAACATTATGGATCATGGAGGTCCTGGGTAGTTCCAAGTGATATGCTACCTTCCCAACTCTGCGGATGATTTTGTAGGGACCATAATACCTGTGGGCAAGCTTTGTGTTGGTATTACCTTTCAGCGAGGCATATCGATTCTTATGGAGACGTAAATGCACATAATCCCCTTCTTCAAAAGATAAGTACCTCCTTTGTTCATCCGCATACTTCTTCTGCTTGGCTTGGGCATCGTGCATATTCTTCTTAGCCAACTGCAGAAGGGCATCCATACTCTCCAAGTCATTTCTTGCTTGCTGATTTTTCACAGCCAAGTCTGCAACCCTGGAAGGCATTCCCACTTTGCATCCATACATTGCCTTTAATGGACTCATGCCAATAGAGAGATGTTTGGTGCTGTTGTAACAAAATTCAGCCAATGCTAACCATTTGTCCCAAGACTTCTGTGTGTCATGACAGTAATGCCTTAAATACTCCTCCAGCCATTTGTTCACCCTCTTTGATTGTCCATCCGTTTGGGGATGATAAGCAGTACTAGGCGCAAGGGAAGTACCAACTGCAGTGAATAACTCCTGCCAAAAGTGACCCATAAACTTAGCATCCCTGTCACTGACAATCTCTTGAGGAAAACCATGGTGCTTGAACACATTCTCAATGAATTGCCAGGCAACCTGTGAAGCGGAGTACCGAGTCCTAGTCGGTATGAAATGGGCCTGCTTGGTCATCCTGTCAACCACTACGAATATGCTATCCCAACCCTTATCTGTAGAAGGCAAGCCTGTAATGAAATCCATGGCAATGTGAGTCCATTTGCCTTCAGGAATGGGTAGTGGTTGCAGAAGGCCTGTGGGTAACCGGCTGTCCACTTTATTTTGTTGGCAGGGCAAACATTCACTGACATACTTAACCACGTCTCGCCACAAGCCATCCCACATAAAGCTTTCTTTGACCCTCTCATATGTTTTGGTGATACCCGTATGCCCTGACATAGGAGATGAGTGCATTTCCTGTAAGACCAACAACCTGTACTTGGAGTCTGGTACAAGATAAATTCTATCCTTGCACCATAACAGTCCGTTGCGGAGCTGAAATCAAACATGTTCTTGGCTGGACGGACTCTGTAACTCCACAAAGATAGGGGCTGCATCAGAATTTTGCATGTATTCCTCCTGAATCCCAAGTATCCACTCCTGATGAAGCGTGGAAATGGCAGACAGTTTGCATGACCACATCCTAGACAAGGCATCAGCAACCACATTCTCTTTCCCTTTTCTATACTCAATGTCAAAGTCATAGGACTGAACTGCAGCCAACCATCTCTTTTGCTTCATGGATAAATTAGGCTGCGTTAAAAAGTACTGGAGTGTCCTGTGATCCGTTTTGACGTTAATCTTGCTACCGTACAGGTAGTGGTGCCATTTTGCAAAAGCATGCAAGATTGCCAGCATCTCCTGATCGTAGACATGATAATTCATTTCCCTGGCATTAAACTTCCTGCTCTCAAAAGCAATCACCCCATGCTCCTGTCTTAGGACAGCCCCTAAACCTTTGCCATTGGCATCCGTCTCAACAATGAAAGACCATGAGAAATCAGGGCATTACTAAGGGCATCCTTGAGATTCTCAAAACTGAGTTGTGCTGCTTCTGACCATTGGAAGGCATCCCTTTTCAGCAAATCAGTGAGAGGGGCAGCCCTTTTGGCAAAGTGTCTGATGAACCTCCTGTAAAAAGAAGCAAGACCCAAAAAACCCCCGAGCTGCGTGGTATTATGTGGTTGTGGCCACTCCTTAATGCATTTCACCTTATCTGGGTCTACCCTGATTCCATGCCTGCTTACAACATGTCCAAGATATTCAACCTCATCTGCCATAAATGTGCACTTGCTGGCCTTGACATAAAGCTGATGCATCCTCAAGATTTCTAGCACTTGTCGGACATGGCCTATGTGTTCCTGTGCATCCTTATTGTAAATGAGAATGTCATCAAAAAATACCAGCACACATTTGAAAAGAAGGGGGTGTAAAATCTTGTTCATGAGTGCCTGGAAGGTGGCTGGTGCATTAGTCAAACCAAAAGGCATCACCTTGAACTCATATAATCCTCTTTCTGTACGAAAGGCAGTCTTATGCTCATCACCCTCTTTCATCCTGATCTGATGGTAACCTGACCTCAAATCAATCTTCGTGAAATACTGAGCACCCTTGAGTTCATCCAGCAGGTCATCAATCCTGGGAATAGGAAACCTGTTCTTAATGGTGGTCTTATTCAAATCCCTGTAATCAATGCACATGCAGAAAGAGCCATCCTTCTTCTTCACCAGGAGTACTGGAGATGCAAATGGCGAGGTGCTATGAGCAATGAAGTTTTTCTCAAGCAAATCTCGCACCTGTGTTGCCACTTCTTCCCGTTCAACCTTAGAGAGTCGGTACGGGGCCTTGTTTATTGGTTTACTACCATGTTCCAGGACTATGGCATGATCAACATCTCTTTTTGGGGGCAACTGAGATGGCATATCAGCAAACACATCCCCAAATTCTAAGAGCAATTTCTGCATTTCACAATTATCCACATGGGGAATGCCACCCTCTTGAGGTACAGAGACATTCAATGCATATATGGCACTTTCTTTCTTGAGCTCCCTAGTTAGCTGCCTTGCTGAAATGACCTGCAATTTCTGAGTTACCACGCCCTGCAATGTAACGGATCTACCCTTGTGGCAAAATTCAAGAGATAAGGCATTCAAACCTATGCTGGTTTTCCCCAATGATTGCAGCCAATCACACCCCAGGACAGCATCTATTGGCCCCATATCCAATGCCAGAAGATCACCTGCAAACTCATAGTCTTCAGAGAACTTGATCCTTGCATCCTGGCAACAATGTCTGCTGATCATATGCTGTCCATTAGCTATCTCCACTTTCAGGCCATGGTCTATCTTAGTAGCAATCAATCCCACTCTTTGCAGTGTCCTGCAATTAATGAAACTGTGAGTGCTACCGCTGTCTACCAATACATGAACAGATCTGCCATTAATCATTCCTTTCAACCCGATTGTGTCAGCACTTTTGGCACCCATCAAGGCATGAAGTGAGATGGCTCTGATACCAATGTAGAGAAGGGGGAACGGGGAAGGAGAGGAAGGCCATGGAGGGCGGGTGAGAATGAGTAGAGTGAACTAGGTAGAGGAAGTGCACAGGAGAGGAGGAGCAGAAGTGATGTAGATTAGATGTCAAATCAATACGTACCTTACAAATCTTTTGGGGTTGACTTATATAGTCCCCCTCATTCCCCACAATTCCCTTCCTATTTTCCCACCTATTTCCCACATAAAACCCGTCCTTTTCCCACCTTCATTACAGGACAGCACCGCGGCCCAGAGGAAAGGGGCCCACCCGAAGCCCATGCCACTCACCACAGCCTCGACCACTATGATTACCACCACCACTTCGCCACCATCATCTGCATCCGCCTCATCATCTATGCCACCTCTCCCTCTCCTGCATCATCATCACAGGCCTCCTCCCTAGTAGCCCCATCACTAGTCCCATCAACCACGGCTCCACAGTACTCCTCCCTCGTATCCCCTCTACCTCTCAGTCAGCCACCCTTCATCGCCTCGTCTGGCCTCGCTACTCCTACACACCACTTCCCCGCGCAGATCACGTTGTCCCCACCCTCATTACAAACTCAGCAGCCCACCTTCATTCCAATCCCTCTCGAGATCCAGTTCCCACCCGGACCATGATTTCCTAGGTCCCCACCAGATGCTTGGGACTCCCTATTGGCTGAGATACACAGCATCCGGGCCCGCCAGGCAGATCTGACACATTACGCTCAGGAGCAAGCCCGCTACACCCTGGAGTAGGCCCGTATTATATATGAGCAGGGCACCCTTATCCAGGGGCTCAGACATGACATCACACAGCTCCGAGAGGAGCTCGGGACCCTGAGAGCAGCGCCCTAGTCACAGAGATGGAGGCACAGATAGCCATGATACAATTGGCTATAGCAGAGACGACTAGATGGGTGGACGTGGCGAAACGGGAGCCCGCAATGGCAACCGTTTCAGCCGCCATATAGGAGCAGTAGCAGTGGGCTTCAAAGGCCCTCAACATCCGGATACGAGGGATCATGCGAGACAGCACCAGCACCACGACGACACCCACGGAGGAGGTGATCGCCTTTGTGACCACCACCATGGGGGTCCCCGACCACGGCATAGAGGGAGCATGGCGTGTTGGGAGAGACCCCACCGAGAGTAGCCCCTAGTCATCCGCTTCAGAGATTCACATGCTCAACTAGCAACACTCCGACGTAGAGCCGCTCTACGAGAGCACCCCACCCTGTCCATGGATGAGGATTTGACACCATTGCAGATTGAGGAGCGACGAGTTCTTCTCCAGCAGCAGGATGTTGCCGGCAAGGAGGGGAAATGGGCCATGGTCCGAGATGGTAGGTTGTTGATCGGCACCCGTCGGGCTCCCACTCGTGTCCCCTAGGGGGACGGGGCCTATGAGACTAAGGTTTTCGAGACCCTAGCCTGTACCATTTGGAACTGTAATGGTACCTTATTGTCAGACCTAGGAAACTTCTCGGAATCTTACACAAAACGAGACATAGTCTTTTACACGGAGACACACCAGAGCCTAAAGTGTCCACTACCGATAGTCAGTGGCTACACATGGGAGTCAGCCTTCAGGGATGAGACGAGGAATACATGAGGAGTGTGTGGATCAGGCGGGGTCGCAGTATTGTACAGGTCTTCCCTCGCTGGAGTCATCTCCGTTGAGAGGAAGGACGCACACTCTCGATTCATGTGGATCCGGATCCGATGCACGGCCACTCGTGACCTTTTCATAGCAGTATGCTACTTCCCGCCAGATACATCCCACTTCGCTAGAGTTGCGTGAGAGGAGGGTGAGACATCGCCATATGCATCCTCACATCTGGATATCCTAGATCTTTCAGCTCACAGGGAAGTTGTCCTTGTTGGAGACTTCAACGCCAGGACGAGCACGCGCCAGGCACCACTCTTGGACTTCCGAGACGACTCTATCATGCTACGAGACACGGACCTAGACGGAGCAGGTATGACCAGGATCTCATCGGACTGGCACGGGTCTGTTACACCATATGGACATGCGCTCCTTGACCTGGGCAGGATGCATGATCTCATCATCTACAACGAGCTTGACCTATGGCCCTTCTCAGGTGGTTTTACTTGCTTCCCATATAGGGGGGGCACCAGTGTAGTTGATTACATCATGGGATCCCCTACCTTCACCTCACGTATCACCGACTTCACTGTAGCACCACTCCCTCCAGGAGCTGATCACACATATCTATTCTTCACTATTGCCACCTCACACTTAGCCACATGACACCTACCACGACATACACTTTGATCAGAGCCTCTCCCTTGCCTACTCTGGGCGCCTAAATAGACTCCTCGTTAGCACCGATTCTAGCAAAGCTATTCAATGACGCTGTTTGCCTTGGCTTCCCCTGCACTTGGACACTCAATACCATCACCCCCATCCACAAGGTAGGGGATCCCATGAACCTGTGTAACTACAGGACTATCATGATTGGACATGTGATGTCCAGGATCTATGCAGCAATATTGGATGCATCGGTCAGCCTGTCCGCAGAGATGAGAGGGCTCAGAGCAGAGGGTCAGGCCGGTTTCAGGCGAGATCATGGGACTATGGATCACATACTCACACTTAGGAGTGTCATAGAGGAGGCCAGATCACGGAAGGAGAAGGTATATTGCTGCTTTGTGGATTTTCGCAAAGCCTTTGACACAGTGCCTGGAGCTCGACTCATCATACGCCTACAGGCACTGGGATTTGACCAGGAGATCATTTGGGCAGTCATGGCACTTTATGAGAGAGTCTCAGGCGGAGTTCGGACATGTGCAGGATGGACAGAGGGGTCAAATAGGGTTGTCCCTTATCACCAACCCTGTTTGGCCTCTACATCGACAAGCTTGAGACTTTCATGGGGGCTTCCGGAGGGACTGGTTGTTCACTTGTCGGGATCATCATCAGGATTCTTCTTTATGCAAATGACGTGGCACTCTTGTCGTCCACACCTGAGGAGCTCCAACGACACCTAGATGCATTGCAGGCTTTTTGTTTATCCCATGATTTGGAGGTCAACCTTGGTAAGACCAAGGTCATGATCTTTAACACCTCTCAGAGTAAACATGCATTGGAAGCAGCTCACTTTCAGCGGTGGGTCACCAGTTGAGATCGTATCCTCATACACTTACTTGGGGGTCATCTTCTCTGGCCCGGTCTTCACGATGAGACCAGCGATGCAAGCCAGACTGAGCAGGGGATACGCCTCACTGGCTCGGCTAGAGAGACAGTGCTTCCACTCCCACTTCTAGGACCCTCAGACCAAGGCTCTTCTCTTCGACTCCTTGGTCCGATCAGCCGGTATGTATGGCAGCCCTTGTTGGGGACCTGACATGTTAGATATAGAGTGGACATGGTTGAAGCGCCTGCAGATCCTTATGCTCTCACGGATGATCCGGGGGAAACCATACGTACCACATCATATCATTCAGGCCGAGTTTGGTGCTTCTTTACTCCAGCTAGATGCAGCTTTTCAGACCATCACATATCTGCACCGGGTTAGATCATATGGAGGCTGCACATCAGGGAGACAGAGGTTGCCATGGTTGGCTCTCGATTCCTCCATGAGGTTGGCAGTAGAGGGAGACGAGCGATGCTGGTATACGCGGACTCACAGATGGTTTGTGAGGCTAGGGTTTTACATCGATAGGATACCTAGTTTTCAGTACAGTTTGGATGCCCCCTCAGTACTCCCACCCACCATCCTGATCGGGCCACACACCAACCAAGTTATTTAAGAGGGTCTCATGCAGCTACACACCTTTAGGACCTGGTTGGAGCCGAGGGAGCTTCTACAGAGATCACTGTCTTCGTATTTCGGAGGTGGGATTCATCACACCACCGGGGTACACTTAGCTACACATGCCTCACTCACTACGGATCTCCATCGGACAGTTTTGGATATCAACACACCGCCTCCGCATAGAGAGCGGCAGAGCAGAGGGGATCCCTAGGGAGCATCGCATATGCACATTGTGCGACTGTCAGGAGGTTGAGTCAGAGGAGCATTTTATTTTTAGGTGCCCAGTGTACTACGAGATGGGAGGTCGCTACCACTGTCTCTTGAGAGACGGCTTCGGTCTCCTTTCCAGATTCCTCGCCTACCCAGATCAGAGATGCCTTGCGGCCTTCATTCACGAGGGGGTTCGACACAGAGAGTACTTATTCAAGCGACGGGGCTTGGCCACACCACAAGACACCTCTCAGAGCAGGATCACAGAGTTCTTCCCATCGAGTAATATTGATCGTCTAGTCTCTGGCCGCAGACATGACAGAGACCCCAACATGACGTCTGCAGCACGACACACGAGGCGTCGAGGGGACACATATCACTCTGGGGGACCTCCCGTCATTGTTTAGATCTGGGACATGTCCCACAGGAGTCACAGTGGCTCTAGTCGTGCGTCGAGCCTCCTCCAGGAGACCGAGACGCACGGCACCCCCTGACAGACGCCAGCGTCCCATCATCGGCTACGCACTAGCCAGGGCGACATGACATACGGAGGATTCCGCTCCGCTCCAGTCTTTTTCCTTTTCATTGTCACACCCAGATGTATTTGACTATGTATGATCAGACTTAGGACTCAGCACGGGTGATGATGCTCGTTTAGTAGCTCCACCCTTACTGTGGTTTGTATCAGGTTTTCTTTCAGTCTCATAGACCCATTGGTCTTCTGAAGACTCTAATAAAATTTCTTTCTTTCTCTTGGAGCATTGTCTATTTGCTGGCTTGCACATATGCATGTTGAGCACACACAAGTAAATGTTGAGCACACACAAGTAAATAAGTTTGGATTGTATAGTTAAACACTTAGGTGTGAGTTATGAGGCTATCTATCAGTCTTCTGCTGTGTGAAACCCTCCGTTCACACACAAGTAAATAAGTTTGGATTGTATAGTTAGACACTTAGGTGTGAATTATGAGGCTATCTATCAGTCTTCTGCTGTGTGAAACCCTCCGTTTGGTTCATTTCTAACAGTTTCTAGATGACATGGACCACACCATCAGAGAGAGGATGTTGCTGTTTGATCTATGGGTGTTTGGAAGAGGCATAGACGAAGCCTTTTGATGTGTCTCAGCGCTCTTCCTAGGGAGCAGATGGAGTGGATACTTCGAGGGGTGGGCTATGGCTCACTATGGCTCATTGAGAGGGGGTGTCACAATATTAGGGTCAAATCCCATTTGTAAGCTTGCACAAAGCTTGATTTTGGCAAAAGAAAAAGAGAGAGAAGATGATCAGCAGCCTCTTCCTGGTATGGATAAAGAGCGGACATATTTCTTATTTGAGTTTCAAGATTGTTTTTCTGAGTTTTTACTAGGGGAACTTTCGTCCGAGAGGCCTGAGAACCATGCTATAGATATTATGCCAGCTAGTAGTCCTTCAAATATACCACCGTATAGGGTCAGCGCAGCCCCACGGGAAGAAATATTGAGCCAGGTGAATGAACTGCTGCAAAAAGGGCTGATTTGGTCAATTTTCCCCGTGCTGCTCTCCCGTCTTGTTGGTGCAGAAGAAGGATGTATCTTGGTGGATGTGCATCGACTTCTATCAAGCACTTAACAAGATCACGGGTTTCCCATTTCTCAGATCGATGAAATTCTGGACACACTTGAGGGGTCTTCCATTTTCAGTCGCATTGATTTGAAGAGCGGATATCATCAGATCCGCATCTGACCACAAGATGTGCAGAAAATGGCTTTTAGGACCACTTTTGAGCTTTATGAGTATCTTGTCATGCCATTCGGGTTAACTAATGTTCCCGCCACATTCAATCGAATGATGGACAAGATTTTTAGAGAACAGAGGTCTTTTGTGGGCACATTATTCGATGACATTATTGTTTTCTCCAAAAATGAGGAAGAGCGTCAAAAACAATTGGCGGTAGTGTTTGAAGAATTGAGAAAACATAAGCTGATTATTAATGCAAAGAAAAGTAAATTCTTCATGCCAAAAATTCACTTTCTTGGGCATATCATACCAAGGATGGAGTTCGGATGGATCCGGCGAAGGTTGAAGCGATCAAGAATTGGTCATCACTCAGGAACATCCACGAAGTATGGAGCTTTCTTGGGTTGTGCTCATATTGCAAGAGGTTTATTCGTTACTTTGCTGAGATTGCTTCACCTCTGCATGCTTTGTAAAAGAAGGGAGTATCTTTTCGCTGGACTCCCCAAGAAATTGCAGCTTTTGAAGAGCTGAAAGAAAAGTTGTGCTCTAACCTCGTCGTAATCTTGCCAGATTTGAGAAAGCCGTTTGCTGTCCAGTGTGATGCATGTGGCAACATCATTGAAGGAGTTCTTATGGAGGATGGAAGGGTCGTTGCTTATGAGAGTAGGGTGTTGCAGCCCACCGAGATGAATTTCCAGATTTATGATAGTAGATGCTTGCTGTACTCTCAAACAGTGGAAGCAATAATCGTTGGGTGCTGATTTTTATGTTTAGACGGATCATTCTTCTGTGATGTATTTTCTCACATAGAGGAAATTATCTAAGAAGCATATGTGCGGGGCCAACTTTATGTCTATGTTTCATTTTCGGATTGTGTATGTTCCTAGAAACAAGAATGTTGTTGCAGATGCACTTTATATGGATGCAATATCCAAGAAACCACAGGTTGTTGCTGTTTCTATTGCCTATCATGATGAATTGGATGCCATGAAAGAGCAATATGCTTCAGATGATGACTTTGCACGGGTATATGATCAGTGGTCTGAGGAACAAAGGAATGATCATTATGTTCTTCGAGATGGTTTTCTGTTGATGCATGGCCGTTTGTGTGTCACAAAGCATCCGATTGCCAAGGTAATGGCTGAAAGTCATATTCCGCCTTATGCAGGACATAGAGGAATTGATGCAACTGTGAAGGCTGTTGAGCACTTCTTTTACTGGCTAGCTTTGCGACGTGATGTTGAGGTGTATGTCAGGACATGCATCACCTGCGAGAAAGTGCAGTAGACAGGTAGAAAACCCCTGGACTGTTACAACCACTCCCCATTCTGGATAGACCGTGGCAAAGCATTGCTATGGACTTCATCTTTGATCTTCCTCCTACACCATCAAGTCATGATAATATCTGGACCATTATTTGTTGGTTTAGTAAACATGCTCATTTTATTCTGGTGAGGAAGAAAATTTCATTGGACCAGATGGCAAAGCTTGTCATGTCTCATGTCTTTAAATACCACGGAATGCCACAATCTATCATCAGTGACGGGGACCGGTGGATGACAAGCTTGTTTTGGAGAGGATTGTTTGAAAATATGCGTTACCGTGCTGAATTTCTCATCCTAATTTCATCCACAGTCTGATGGGCAATGTGAAGAGGCCAACGGCACCGCCCTTGATCTCTTGAAGTGCTATGTTTCGGAGGATAAGGCAAAATGGGAGCAGTACTTGCCACTCATTGAGTTTGCCTATAACAACGTGGCTCATACTTCTACAGGAAAGACTCCTTTCGAGATGTAGAAGGATACAGGAAAGTTCCGCCCCATTGTGCACACCAAAGATAAAATCTTTGAAGCTGATAGGTTTGTGGAAAACTTGGATGAGGATTACACGAAAATCAAGATTGCTCTCCAGAGATCTCAGGATAAGCAAAAGAGAGCCGCTGACTGTTGTCATCGTGAGCTGCAATTCAAAGAAGACAATTGGGTTCTCTTACGCTTTCAGAAAGCTCGGCTGAAAAAGAAGAAGGGGAAGGACAGGCTGTATGTTAAGCTTGGTATGCGGTAGTATGGTCCCTTTCAGATTCTACAAAAGATCAATGACGTAGCTTACAGGCTGAAGCTACCGGATCATTGGAAGATTCACAATTTGTTCCATGTGAGTCTTTTGAAACCGTTTCAGGGAGATGTGCCAGAGGATATGCCTCTTGAAGATCAGTCTAAAGTTGAAGAATTGGATGAAATCTTGGTTCTGGGACAGATTCTGGCACATAGGGAACGCAAGGTAAAGGTAGAGTTATCTGCCGCTGTCTCATTAAGTTCAGAAACTATCCAGCTATCGATGCGAAGTGGATGGAGGAGGGAGAACTGGTAGATTCACCTCAGTTGTTGCAGTTCTACCTAGAGTCATTTGAGCTTGAGTCGACTTCGGTTGGGGTTCATTTAGGCTCATCGGAGCGTGTGTTTGGAGCATTGCTTGATTCTCAAGAGGGGGTAGCACCTCCACTCCCTTGGTTCAGACTACTCCGGATATCTAGAGGTTGCTTGGTGACACTATTGCCTGAGGTACCGCTTGCTGACGGTATATCTGCCGGGAGACTTCTGGATCAATGTACTAGTCAATGCCAGTTTCTGATTGTATATTTGGAATGACTGGTTATCTCGAGCTCTGCCGAGCCATTCCTTGTATATATTTTCTGATTTTTCTATGCTGTTTATGCATTTCTGATGTTTTAAGCAAAAATCTGAGGAGCTACCCTGTAATATTGGCAACGTCTCTACCGCTCAGTATTTTCAGTTTTCTGATTTTTTGTGCTTGCTGTTTTGAACGAGCAAATGAGGACATTTGCTGTGTTTCAAGAGGGGGGTCGTGAATTTCTAATTTTTAGGAATTTACAGTGACTGACCTGGCCTCAAATTGATTAAATCTGTGAAGGACACTTCAGTGCAATAAATTCCATGGGCCAAGGCAAAGGATCTAAGGGTTAGAGAGGGGTAAAGTCCTTGTGACTTGCAGGGCAAGCAAACGTAGCTATTTTTGGCTCAAGTGGATTGGGGGCTAAGTCAGGGCTGGTTCAGCTTTCTCTTAGATCAGAATCTTGTTTTTCTTGCTTCCCATCTATCCACACACCTTCCGGGAGCCAGTTTGTTAGATCTGCCATTACCCAGGAGCCTTGCTAGGCCCAGGATAGCAAAATCGCACTTCCCTGAGGCTGTGACAGGAAATCGCACTTCATCAGGATCTTCCCGGGAGCAGATTGGTGAAATCGCAATTTGTCCTGGAGCCTTCCAAGATAGGTAGTGGTGATTGCGCATTCTTTCCATTCGCTTCCAAACAGGGCATTTCATCGTTTGCGTGCTCCCAGAGGTGATCTAGGAAATTCACAAATTGCAAGAGCTGCTAGGGCTGTCCATGGATTGCACAATTTGCTAGAGAGACCCTCTAGTCCATTGTTTGACTCCGGACGAGTGCCACAGTAACCCCAGTCGGCCATACGCTAGGTCTGAAAATAGAAAGAGAGAGAGAGAGAGAGAGAGAGAGAAGAAAGAAACTTTGTTAAAGTCTTCGGAAGATTGATGGGTCTATGAGATTGTGAAAATCCTGATACAACAAGCTGTGGTAGTGGAGCTACTAAACGAGCATCCATACCAATGCAAAATGCAAAAATGCAGAAGGGCAGTACTAAGTCCTCAGTACAACAGTCATGTCGATGGTCGACTATATATCAATCTCAGCATCAATATCATCATCATCCTTGGCAACAACAAGATATCAGGATGGATGAGGCAGTGGAGGCATAAAGTCGGCAATAGAGTGCTGTCGGCCACTCAGAGGTGCGGTCCTGGCACGTCTCCTGGTCATAGCTCTGCGTCTAACTAGGGCTACTGTGACCCCTGTCGGTCGGCGGGCTCCGACTCTAAACAAGGAGGGGATGTCTCCAAGTGTGATCTGTGTGTCGACCCTCTGTCTGAGCTGTTGGGTCACGGGCTCCGGGTCACGGTCATGTCGAGGCCTCATCTCGTTGGGGTCAATGTGATCTAGCTGAAAGAACTCCGTGATAGAGCTCTGAGAGGGATCAACCGAGGAAGAAGTCTGCTCCTGTCTCCGTGCTCGGAGTGTCCTCTCGTGGTGTCTAAGTGCCTCATGAATGAAACCTGCCAAACACCGTTGGTCTGGGTAGGAGAGGAAACGGGCTAAAATCCCATAACTATCCCTGAAGAGGCAGTGGAAACGTCCTAGGATCTCATAGTACACAGGACACCTGAAGATGAAATGCTCCTCTGTCTCAACCTCTTGTATGTCACACAGTGTGCATATGCGCCGCTCCCTAGGTAGTCGCTCTGCTCTGCTGCTCTTGATGCGAAGTCTGTGTGAAGAGACCCGGAACTGCCCAAGAGAGATCCTTAGCGAGTGGGGTAGGTGAATCTGTGTGTATCCTAGTGGGTCAATGAAACCCTCTGCTGTGATATGTAAGAAGTGATCTCTGTAGAAGCTAAGCTTCGCTGGGAGTTCACTCGGTCCCAACCAGGTCCGAAAAGTGTGCAGCTGTAGTAGATCCTCACGGATAACCTGGTTGACCTTGTGTGATAAGAGGGGAGAAAACGGAGCATCCATGCTATACTGGAAGGGAGATCCATGTGGAGCCTTAGTCGCTCAAACCATCTCTCTGTATGTGCATACCTGCACCTCTGATCTCCTCATGCTGCAAGTGCCATAGAAGAGGATAGAGCTACCCATGGTAGCTTGCTACGCCCCGAGGTATAATCCCCATATTCCCTAACTCGGTACAGATATGTGATATGACCTGAAATGCAGCATCTAGCTGTAAAGGGGGTGACCCAAACTCAGCCTGAATGATCTGGTGAGGAACAGATGACTTACCACGAATCATCCGTGATAACATGAGAACCTGTAGCCGCTCCACATGGGCCCACTCTGTATCTGACAAGTTTGGCCCCCAACAAGGGCTGCCGTACATCCCCGTTGGGCGAGCCAAGGAGTCAAAAAGCAACCCCTTGGTGCGTGGATCCTGAAAGTGCGAGCGGAAGCACTACCTCTCTAGTCTGGCCAATGAGGCATACCCTCTACTCAAGCGTGCTTGCATCGCGGGTCTCATAGTGAAGCTCGGTTTGGAGAAGATAACCCCAAGATAAGTGTATGATGAAACTATCTCAACAGATGACCCCGCAAATGTGAACTGCTCCTGACGCATGATGGCTCGAGATGTTATTCCTGGTTTTTTGGCGGATTTTGTTTCTTGATTTGTTTGTTTATTTTTCTTAGGTACCTTCTTCCTTTCTTCTTTATTTATTGTTTCTTTCTCTTTTGTTTAATTGATGTATTTTGGTAAGCACTGGGTTTGACCACGAGACTTTGCGGGCCTTTAGAAACCCAGTATAGCTGCTTATGCTTGGGCACTGATGACGTTATAAGTGTTGCTTTGCTTGCTAAATATGTCTACCTTTTGTTTTTAAAAATTTTTTTGTTACCTCATTTTTCTTCTCTTTTGTTTTCTCTTTTATTTTCTTTGTAGAATTTTGGTCTTTAGAACAACAAAATTCTGAACTTGTACGATTGGATATATTCTAGTCTTACCAAGGTATATTGTGCTTAGAAGTAGTTTTAAAGTCTTTGTGCCACTAAATCTCTGTAACTACTATAGCTTATTAAGTTACATGCTTGCATGCCTTTAGGCTCTTGAGATAGGTCAATTATCTTTGAACCATCAAGTAGATGATTGAGTGAGTAAATGATATTCTTCTGTTGTTAAATGTTCCTTTATTTTGTTCCTAATGTACTGCTTGTGTAAATTGTTGGCTGTGACTGGAATGTATTGCACGAGTATGGTTCAATTGTCCCTAATTATAACATTATTTGAGCTTCTAGAAGGCAGACATCTATGCCGAGGTTGAAGAATGAGCAGTTCTGACGCTTGCTTATCTTGTGTGTTGCTTCACAGCTGTATTCCCTTATACAATTTTACCTATGTATATGAATATGTTATGGCTTCACCGAGGAGCTTCATTGACAGGTATTTGTTGTCCACGGGATTCTTATAGTTTTGTGTATCCTTCCACTATGTGTCAAATATTAATACCTCATCAGGGCATCTGTTTTTGGTAGCAGTATTTTTCTCCATTGCTAGTAAAAAAGAAGTCCTAGAAATATTTTCACATATGCACAATCCCTTTGTTTTTTCCATAAAGTTTTCATGCGCAGTTTGCAATGATGTAGCACGTAGGTATTTTTGCTTTTAATATGATTCCAAGGGGCATTGACTTGCTATCTCTTAAGTCTTCTTTTATTCTCTAGAAGCTTGTCTCTTTCCTCTAGTTAAAAAGAAGTCCTAAAATTGTTTTCACATATGGACATTGTGTTTGATTCTTCCATTAAGCTCTTATGCTCAACATGCAATGATGTAGCACGAAGATAATTTTACTTTTAATATAATTCCATCAAGCGCTGACATGTCATCTCATAATCTTTTCTCCCCCCCCCATGTCTGTGACATATTGATGTGGTCTTGGATTGTGCTTAGTTAAAGGTTATTGGGATTTGGGAATGTTTAATTGATTAGGATGCTATTTTGTCCATGGGCCAAAGAATTTATGAAGCACATTATTGTGCTTAAATTGCCAAAAACAAAGCATGGTAGTGCCCCTCATGTTGATGTGAATATGGAGTAGTTGCTACATGATTATGCCGCCATTTTTGTTGATATGTCTTATGAGTTTTACCTTTAAGATGATGCACAATAAGATATTGCATGGAGAATGGCAGTAAACTGATCAAGGAGGGTTGGAACTTCTCTCTTGGTGTGGAGAGGAGGGGTTAGCTGTGAGAATTGAAGAATCAAGGCCTCATATGCGAGCCCCAAAATGGGGAGGACAATTGGACTTGACACCGTAAAAGTTTAGGGTATGGGCTGCTATATAGTTGGTTCATCATTAAGCATGTGTGTGCTGCTACATTGGCAGCACTTGGGCCAGTCGTCGGATGAATGTAGGCAGCAACAAGGCTACCATGTGGGCAATACACTTGGCTTCCATGTGAGCAGAAGCACTTGACATGCTACGTAGGAAGCAAGATGGCCACATGGCCAGTAGATGTATGCAGCAGCATGGGTTGGGAGGCCCAGCAAAGGGGCAGAAATTAGGGCATTTTAGGGCACAAGGGCCCTTGGAACAGACCTGACTAGGGGATCCTCTAGTCAGCCAAGGTGTGGGTCATTTGGGGCCTAGGATAGGTTAGCCATCATGGGGTAAAGCCGGCTCTTCTATAGGGTCATGTCAGCGAGTTGAGCACACAAGATCCACACCTCAGAAGGCGGATCCCTTGAACCCTCTGCTCCTCACGTTGAAATGGACCTGCAGGTTGGGACTGCTGAATGAATGTCTGCCCCACAATGAGGCCTTTCTATAGGGCTGGATAGCCCCATAAACTTGGCCGACCAATCAACAGACTGGCCAACCTAGACAGGTCTGCCAATGCGCTATTGCCTCCTGCTGCCTATATAAGGAAGCACCTGGCCTCTGGTCTTTGCTCCAAATCGGCTACGTTCTGTTAGCCTTGCACCAGACTTATCCTGCCTGTGCCGGCCTGCTGCAGGCCTTTCGTACTGCCATGTCCATGGTGTACCTGCTGCTGCTGCTACGGCACGACCTGCAGTACCATGTGTTCCTGCTGTACCAGCCTAGGTACCTCCACAACCTTGACCTAACAACAGATCTATGTGCTGTCCATTTGGCAGCCAGTCTACTGCTCACATGGCTGCCCTGAACATTCACATGGCCCGCTGCTGCTGCTGCACCTCCCACTGCTGCTGCCGCTGCTCCGCCCACTGCCTCCTTACTCCGCCCCTCTGAGGCTCTCCGCCTCCGCCTAGGCTCTCCACCCCTGCCTAGGCCTCTCCGCCTCAGCCTCCCGCCTCCTTGCTCTGCCTCGGCTCCTTACTCCGCCTCTCCTACCTAGGCCTCTCCGCCCCCACTTGACCCTCCCGCCTCCTTGCTTCACCCCTGCGCCTAGGCCTCCCGCCTCCCTCCTTCGCCCCTCTGCCTCCGCCTAGGCCTCTCTGCCTCCTTCTGCCTCTCGTGCTCGCCACACCGCTCCACCCTCCCGTCTCCTCGCTTTGTCCTTCTGCCTCCTTTCTCTGTCCTCCCGTTGCAGCTCCGCTCGCTTCGACTGCAGCTCCGCCTTGCAGCCCTTCCCCTCCGCCTGGCTGCCCGCTCCCCCTCCCTCAGCCCCTCCCCCTCTTGTAGCACCACCCTTCCCCTATAATGTGGGCGCCTCCCACCATGGGGGGGGGGGGGGGACCTCATACTCTGGCTTCCACTCCATCTCCCGCACCAGGACTTGTGCACAAGAAATCGAAGTCAGTCCAAGAAAATGGGCAAAAGCGATAAAGAGACGGACAAATCCAAGAAAGACGACCAAAAAAAAAAAAACAGCAAACACAACTAAAACTCGAGGATGTGAACACACGCTACAACCGAAGTGGACTTGGGGTTGGCGGCAAGGCAAAGGCAGGACCCAGCTTAGCTTCAGCTCCAACCTCACTCCCTGATTCTACTAGAGATCAAGAAGCTGCTCGTAGATGACTTTGGTGGAGGTGGTTGTGCAGTAGTAGCACCAAAACAGCTCAGAGATGCAAACAACAGCCTCAAGTAGGTCGGAAAAGCCTCCAAAAAAGCCTCGAAATTCTGAACCAATGTGCACAGGTGGTCAGTTTCTGCTGTAGCGTAGTGCAAACCCTAAAATTGGTGATGAAAAAGCTTCAAAACGTCTTCAAAGGGCCACACGTGCAGCGTGCCTTGAACAGTGTGCCGACCAGCAAGCTAGGAGGCCGCCAAGGGAGGTAGAGCACTCAAGGACAGCTCCAAAAGATCCTAATGGTGGCGGCAGAAACAAAAGGAAGTGAAGTGGCTATGGAGGAGGAGAAAACAGTAGCTAATGGCTGCAAGAGGAGGCAGAATAGAGGCAGAAATGAGGCGGCTGCAAGGAGGAGGAAGCTGAGCAGAGTTAGGGTTTAGGGTTTGTTGGAGAAGATGATGACGTGGCAGGACAGGTTAGGGCAGGATTGACCAGCTCTGATACCATGCTAGGAACATGGTGAAGACAGAGAGAGAGAAGGTTAGGGTGTGAGGAAATGATGCTCAAATGAAGACATGAAGATGGCTTTCATTCATTCATCAAGTATGACAAGATAAGTGAAGTACAAGCTTTATATAGGCTACTCACTCACACACTAGCACCTAGTGCATATGGGATAAGTCCCATGATGACACATGGCACTCACACATGACTCGCACACATAGACTAGTACTAGATCACCTAGTACTATACACCAACACTTCACATTAACACACTCTTTGACTATGATATCTCCAATAGAACAGTCCGCAGCTTCCTTGATGTTTTGAGTACTACTCTTTCTTTGTTTATCTCACTCGAGCCTCTTGCATCGGGACTGGCGAGAAGTGACCAGCCATCCAAATGCCTTTGAAATCACTGCAAGTGGCATCAAGCTTAGTTGTTGAAGGCATAGCCCAAGTGGATCAGAAGCTCCTCTGTAGACTCCATTCTCATCCTTGATTGTGAGCTTGAGCACAAGCACCTTGGTTGGGCTCCCCTTCAACCTTCCTCTACTGAATCATCTCCGAGATTCTCCTATTCAAAGGGTCAGCTAGAGGCCCTTTCTTGGCGGTGGCATGATTGTGGCGGGCTTTTCCTCATGGGCACTTTCTCTCCTTCTCCCTTTCCTCACGGGCGCTTCCTTCCCCTCTCTTCACCCTCTTCTTCCTAGTTCCCGCATGTCAGGGAGAGGTGTAGCGAGTCTTTGGTGGCGACCTTTGGTCTGGCTAGAGGGGCTCTATGGCAGCACCCTCGATCCCACAGCTGTCAAAGTGCTGCTTTCACCATCGGATAAGCAATAGGTACAATATGTAGTGAAAATTCTTCAAGACAGGGCAGTGGTAGGTAGGATAGTTGGCCTCACTCCTTTGAGGAGACAGATCAAGGACTGGATCCAAGCCAACCTAGCACTAGATGGTGACCACATTCAAGAGGTCACTATTTATGGACGCGGTGTTTTCCTCCTCCAACTTGGCTCCTCGGATACTGCTTTGGCTCTCGTGGAGAGGAGCTCTATTCTTATGGGCCCTCACTTGGTGTATCTCATCCCTTGGTATCATGGATTCACAGTGGAGGACATGGATTCGGCTCACCATGCCCCCCCCCCCCCCCCCCCCTTTTCTTGTGACGCTCCGCTTCCTGGGGCTTCCAAGGGAATACAGGTCCATCCTCCTTCCATAGGGCGGGCCTTTGGCATAGTTTTAGAGTACCCCTCAGAGTCAAAGTCAGCAGCGGTGGCAGATGATGGAGTCCCTTGACTCAAGCTTGTGGTGGAGAGTTCGGACACAGTTCTAGAGGTGATCCTTCTGGAGACCTTGGAGGGAGGTACTAGAGACCTTGAGGGAGGTATGCTTCGCTAGTGTGTGGAGGTCTTCAGTCTACTAGGACATTGTTTGAGGTGCAGACAGAAGAGACACCTAGCCAGAGATTGTACGAGAGGCTTGAGCAGGGCGCACCCCTCTTCACAGGAGACACGTGGGCAGCATAGCGACACGAGAGAGGGCGGGACTCGGAGTCCACTCAAGCAGACACATCAACAATATCTGTGACAACAGGTGGAGTCCCAGACCCCCTGGGTGGAGCCCTCAGAGGGAAGGTGGACCAGGGTAAGGAAAAAGAAGCGAAGCAAATGGGCCAGAAAGAGCCAATGGCAATCGCAAGAGGGGAGCATAGGTAGCTTCACAGGCATAGAGAGATCAAGTGGGTGGCCTACAAATAGGCTTACCACGAGACCGAGAGAGAGAGCCTTCGACTTCGGGACATTCTTCAGGCCCTCTAGAGGAGAGACTCTTCGCCCATTCACATGGCCCATAGCAACACTGGGAGTGGGCATCAAAGACCCCTAGAGCACGAATCCCCCCGGCCCCCCTCAGAGACTGGAGAGGGAGCCAAGAGGTCGCAGGTACCTGCTACACCTTCTATTGCGACAACAGATGATCCCACCTAGTTGCCTTCAGGATTCAATTGCCTCCTCTCTGCCACCCCCTTCCGTGCCTTCCCCACCTCAGCCTTCTCTGCTTGCCCCTCCCACGGTGGTTACCCTCATCACCCCCCTCCGCCAGTCCCCTCTCCCTCCCCACAGACACCAACAGCCTCGCCCGGGGCCTCTTCCTCGGGCACCCCGCTAGGCCTGGCGGTGGACTCCTCTTTTGTGAGTAAGGCAAAATCTTCTACGCTGATCTCTCTCCGGTTGCAAGGCAGTGCTTTGGGCACATAGGATACAACCTCTTCTCATACGTCGGGGGAGAAGGGTTTTGGAGATTGAGCCCTCAAACCTCCACAGGCCGGCCTTTGCCGAGGGAGTTTTGGCGACTAGGACCTTGGAACTATTTGGAGATCCTGGATATGGAACTATTTGGAGATCCTGGATACGTACCCTATGCCCCTGGAGTTGATCATTTTGATCCTGCAGCCCCAAAAAGGCAGCATCAACGCAGTGGGTTCCCGCACCCACCCAGTTCAGATCCTCTATTTTGCTTCCTTAGGGATGGAGAAGTGGACTCCATAGCATTTTGACGCGATGTTGGAGCATCAGGTATATCAGATGATGGACGAGTGGATGGGACCTCAGGGTATGGATCTTTGGTTGGCCCATGGTAGCTCTGCGTATTTTCAGCTTGGCCTTTCTCCAATAAAGCCTTGATCAAGCTTGCTCGTAGCTGTGATCCGCTTGCCACTATAGATGGTTTTTTCATGGCTTCACTATTGGACACTTAGTAGTGTGCTGATCTATTTGGTGTAGATGTTTCTTCTATGGAGTATTGGGCTCGGAGGGTGGGGATTGAGCTAGTGGCGATGCTAGTTCGTCGATGTACGGTCACAGATTATTTGCCCTTTAAACCCATGAGTTTGACGGTGGTGAGTTGGAATGCGCACGAGCTACATGACCGTGCGCACAACTAGCAACTGTATCTAATTCTATGCCAGGAATTGTAGTGGGCCCCTGGTTGGTAGGCCAATTGATTTTCTCTTAATTTAGGAACACATGTTCTAAGCAACAGACATAACACGCCATCACAGTGTTCTCCCTGGGAGGGGCCCAGACATTTGGTCTCCAGCAATTGGTAGGAGTGGTAGGGTATGCATTTCGGTATCACAGGCGCTGGCCCCGGAGGTTTTTGCACAAGGTG
Source organism: Dipteris shenzhenensis (assembly GCF_047967505.1). Classification (NCBI taxonomy): domain Eukaryota; kingdom Viridiplantae; phylum Streptophyta; class Polypodiopsida; order Gleicheniales; family Dipteridaceae; genus Dipteris; species Dipteris shenzhenensis. The sequence continues at coordinate 3,548,170 of NC_141597.1, forward strand.
AGCTCATTTCAGGCCGGGCAGTTTGGATGGGCCTTCAGGCAGGAGAGGCCTGGATTGGTATATTGAATGTGTACGCATCCTCTTGTAGGCAACACCACCCGTCTTTTTGGCGGCGGCTCACAGATTGCCTCCCAGAGGTGGACTCATGGATTGTGGGGGAAGACTTCAACAATCTTGAGTTCATGGAGGACAAGCAGGGAGGATCCTCTTTCGTAGAGATGCCAACAGGGGAGAGGAGTACTTGGGAGCAGTTTATTTTTGCGATCGTTGGTGGTAGGAATCCTTGGTGCGAGTCAGAGTTTACTAGGCTTCTAGGCAGCCTATGCTTTTCCTTTGGCCATAGATGGCATGATGGGCTGCTTTAGCGTCTAGACATATTATATATTGGTGACTGGGCTTTACTTCGTGGTGGCTCCACCGGCATTCTAGCAGGCACCCCAATGTCGGACCGCTCGCCAACAGTTCTTCATTTGGAGCAACCTCGCCGTGGACTCCTTCAAAAGGCAGTCCGTATACCAGGCGCTCTCTTACAGGAGGACGACATCGAACAAGTGATGGTAGAGCTCTGGAGATAGCTTGAGGACTGTCCCATCGAGGGGTGGGCGACATGATTGGTTGAGTGGATTCAGCGGAGCAGTAAGGAGCTATAGGGCCAGGCATTGAGACGGCGAGCTGCTCTTCAGGAGCGGGAGCGAGCTTTGCGTCGAGATCTTGCATCCATTGAGAGACTCAAGGAGCATGATCTGAGGTCCTAGTGGCTCAGAGACCGTTTGGAGTGCGCACGCTCAAAGCTACAAGACTTCGAGGTCCTCAGAGCATAGTTCTCTTACCACTCCTCTAGGGCGAGATGGGTCCAATAGGGGGACATGATGACTAGACAAGTTTTTCAAACCACAGGACCACAGTCAACTGGGATCCATCTACATCGTCTTAGGGACTCTCAGGGGCAGATGCACTTAGACTCCTAGGTGATTCTCGAGATGACTATAGCCTTCTATTGCCACCTTTTTCAGTCTGAGGATGCCTCGGCCGCCACTCTTTTGGCTAGAGAGTGAGTTTGGGAGCATGTCTGCACAGTTGTTTCACAGAGTCTTAGTAGATGCTTTGAGGAGCCCTTCATGGATGAGGAGTTGCAGGAGGCCTTACATGCTCTTCCAGCCTGGATGTGCCCAAGAGAAAGAAAGAAAGTTTATTAAAGTCTTCAGAAGACCGATGGGTCTATGAGACTGTGAAAAACCTGATACAAATGAGCTGTGGTAGTGGAGCTACTAAACGAGCATCCACACCAATGCAAAATGCAAGAAAGACATAATGCAGTACTAAGTCCTAAGTACAACATAGTCATGTCGATGGTTTGACCTCGACCTTTTTTCATTGCTTTTGGGAGCACATCTCCACCCCACTCCGGTTAGCCTGCCAGGAGATTAGCCTGCCAGGAGATCTTTGACTCGGGATCCCTTCCACATTCCTTGAGCAAAGGTTGGATATGCCTGATTCTGAAGGGAGGAGATAGAGCGGATATTCTGCAGGGGAGTTAGAAGCCGGTCTGAGGTCGAAGACCGAAGGTTCTATCTCGACAATGAAGACCGATTACCCTTCTAAACACACCTTACAAGATCTTGCCTAAGGTCTTGAGCCTGCGCCGCCTGAGACCCCACCTTCCAGATAGCATGCATGAGACGCAGACAGGCTTTGTCAGGATTACAGCATCTTGGATAATATCTTCACCTTCTGGGAGGCAGTTGATTGGGCCAAGGAGGAGGCGCGGCCTCTCGCTATCCTTCTTCTCGATTTTGAGAAGGCATATGACAGAGTTGAGTGGTCCTTCTTGGAGGGGACTATGCAGAGACTTGGTTTTTTAGAGAGATGGATCAAAGGGGTTTCAGCTCTTTATGCAGTTAGCTCTAGCCAGGTGATCATCGGGGGCCATATAGGCGAGATCTTTTCGCAGTTCCGTTTAGTGAGACAGGGATGTCCTTTGGCTCCTTATTCTTCCTTTTTGTGGCGAAAGCCTTGGGCTATTTTCTGCATTATCAGGCACTTGGCCTTATAGGGATGAGGCTGCCGATCCGACAGGAGGAGGAGCTCCTAGGTTCGGAGTTTGTAGATGATACTGTGCTCTATGTTGACGGCTCTACAGCTAGTCTAGAGAGGGTCAGAGGAGTACTGTCCATTTATTGTGAGGCCTCCAGAGCTCACATAAATTGGATCAAGTTTGTTGGCTTCTTCACAGACATGGAAGCGAGCTAGGAAGTTCATAGCTGGGGAATAGATTTTGGCTTTTGATGGATTCTGAAGGGCGAGATGGCCAGATACCTGGGCTATCAAGTAGGCATCGACATTTCGGCAGAGCAACAGTTCTAGACCGGTTCTGGAGAGTGTTCGTTGGAAGCTCTTATATTGGAGCTCTGCTAAACTCTCGCTTGCAAGCTAGTCATTAGTGAACCAGGTACTCCTTGCCACATCTTGGTACATTGCTTCTTGTTGGTGCTTCCACCGAGGTTGCATGGGGAAGCTACGGCGCTTGGTTCAGAATTTCTCTGGTTGGGATCGGATGGCACGCGCAACACTAGGGCCAGGGTGACTTGGCAGACAATGATTTTGCCCCAGGCACAGGGTGGACTTGGTATTATTGATCTAGAGATGCAGAGTCGAGCCCTCTTGGGCAAGCTGGTAGAGAGGCATCACCCCAGGGGCGGAACCATGGAAGCTCCTACTCCAACAGGGGTTTCTTGAAAATACGCCTCGCATTGGCGAACAGTGGCAGCAATCATACATGTGGATCTTCTCTAAGACTCCGTTGACAGGGAAGGGCTCTTCGTTGATGCGGAGTCTCTACAAAGTGTGGTAGAGATTGGCAGGAGGACTCATTCAGGCTAGTCCATCTTGCAGAGAGGAGTTTGAGAGAGAGCCGCTCATTTGGCACTCGGAGGCCAGAGAGGTGGAGGGAACGCATGCTTGGGTAGCAGACTCATATCAGTTGGGCACAGTGGGACAGAGGCCCGGCCAGATTCTTTGGGACATGGAGACGACTTCCTAGAGAGACATATGCCCGCAAACAAGCTCTCTCTTATCTTCGGGGAGTAGGCATCAGGATGTAAGAGATCGAGGACGCGATCCCGGACTCTTGGTAAGAGGGATTACGGAGCCCTTGGACCCCCATTGCTAGTCAGGATAGTTCTCGCGGACTGGGGTATCGCTCCGAATCGGGAGTCACTTGGTTTCCCCCAATCTCCTTCTATCGGGTGGGACCGAGAGGCACATTGCAGGTGGAGTCGGAGATGGATGAGGAGACAGAGGTGGACTTAGAGGACCTGGAGTGGCAAAGGGTCAGGATTGTGGGCCGTTTAGGTAGGACTTGGTATATTGATCCCTCCATAGTCTTATTGACCCTAGAGGGAGCGGTGTGGCGCCTTTGGATCTGGGAGTGCCGACCCTTATGTGACATTCCGTGGGACGCAGGGGAGTGGTTTTGGCTTGCCCGCATTGGGCATTCGGACAGGGGGGAGGAGGTTTCCTTCTTTGCATACACTACTCGCATCGGGCGTCGTCTACAACTTGGGGCAGTAGCATGGTCCTCCATGAGGGAGTGCCATTGGCTAGAGCAAGATGTTTCGAGGGAGGTCATAGGTTGTTTTTGGCCCCGCCTTTGGACAAGTTTGCGCCTGCGGAAGATTTCTTATTTCTTCTGGCTGTTGGTGCATGGGGGCCTGCCTATCGGTCCCTAGCTAGAGCAAATGCGGATAGATGGCAGATGCACTGGTGTATGGACGGAGTTTTGGAGATGATTCCGCACTGCCTATGGGGCTGCCTTGTTGCACAACGGATTTGGCTGGCGTCCTTCAGGATTGTTGCTAGCACACGAAGGATGAGCAGGGATTTCACGTGGGGGACCCTGTCACGCTGGCCTATAGGCTACATGGACAGCATATTTCCCGGATTGAGGTCCATAACGCAGCTCAGCCCTCCCGTCCATGCCCACCACCTCTCTCGGAGGATGATGTTTGGGAGACTGTTTCCAGCATCACTACCTGGAACGCTTGGGTGGGTCAATGCAGTTGGGTGATGTGAGGCCAGACAATTTCACTGGCGGCTACCCTAGTAGCCATTTGGCAGGATATCATATTTACCTTGTGCACCATTGGGGAGCGCGTACTCCAAGCTCGAGAGCGACCATCAAGGGGCAGGAGCGCTTTCGCCAGATATGGCCGGCATGAGTATTCTACACCCTTTGCGCGAGGGGTATTCGCTGGGTATGTAGACCAGCATCATGGTTAGTAGCTCCTGTTTCGGAATCTCTACAGGCAATGAGCCATGAGATCCGATAACGGGTGTTTGTTCTTGTAGCTGGTGACCACTTTTTTCTTGTTTTCATTGACAGCTCCTTTTGGAAGCTGGCTGTATGGTTTTTCAAGCATTAATAGAGTTTACCTTTTTCTGGGAAAAAATAATAATTGTTGGGTGGTAGTAATGATTTGAAATATAAAAAGGCAGGAAATGAGTGCTTTGTTGAAATTTTAACAGCAAGTCTCTTGTTTATATCTTCCTGCTCCTTTAGACAAAGCTAGATCAATTTCTGTTTGGTTTTTTTATAAAACCCATTGTCTAGTGGCCAACCAGCTGTCAGAACTCTTAATCTTTCTGGCAGAGAGAACCCTCAATCTTTTTGTTGGCACTAAATCAATGCATCAAAATGTAGATAGTCTCTGAAAGTTTCATTGTTGCATTGGAGAAACTGCTTCAAAATAATTGTTCGGTGGTAGTAATGATTGGAAATTTAAGAAGGCAGGAAATGAGTTCTATGTTTAAATTTTAAACAGCAAATCTCTTGTTTATATCTTCCAGCTCCTTTATTCAATGCAGGTAAGCACGATAAATAGCCTTATTTTCATCAAAATTTTCACAAAACTTGCATGATAATTGTCTTCAAATTGGTCATTTTCTACCAAGCATGCACAGTTAATGGTTTTCAGATTGCAGTAAGTGATTGGAGGTTTGCTGGTAAGTTCAGATCAACTCAGCAGTTAACAGGGTGGTTATCTTGTGTAAAAAATAGTTTTCTTGATGCAAAGGAGAAGCGTTACAACCCAAAGATGGCTCCCTCGATTCAAAAAGAGAAATGGAGGAAAGGATCACAGGTCGCTTTCTCTTTGAAATATTCTATAACCTTTGAATTCCTAAACTTTCCAGCTTGAATCTTTTCTTGTATGTTTAAAACAAAGAAGAAAATGCTTATTCAACATAATGAGAAACTCAAAATCCCCTGAACTCTTCATGTTGTTGTTGTTGGAGATATCATAGCCAAAGAGTGTGTTGGTGTATAGTACTAGGCGATCTAGTACTAGTCTATGTGTGTGAGTCATGTGTGAGTGCCACGTGTCATCATGGGACTTATCCCATATGCACTAGGTGCTAGTGTGTGAGTGAGTAGCCTATATAAGGCTTGTACTTCACTAGTCTTGTCATACTTGATGAATGAATGAAAGCCTTTCTTCATGTCTTCATTTCCTCACACCCTAACTCTCTCTCTCTCTCTGTCTCTGTCTCTCTCTCTCTCTCTCTCTCCCCCTTCACCATGTTTCTAACATGGTATCAGAGCCACCTTCCATAGCTGCCACATCACCCTAGCCCTAACCCTAATTCTGCTTCAGCCCTTCTTCCTGCAGCCGCCTCAGCCCTGCTCCATTTTGCCTCTATTCACCTCCTCCTTGCACCCGTTTGCATCAGCTTAGAGTCTTCACAGCCTGCCGCCTCCATTCTGCCTCCTCTTTGCAGCTATTTGCTTCAATTGTTGCCTCCTTTCAGCCTTTTTGCCTGCATAGCCAACCGCCTTGGTTCGAGACCTTTTGGAGCTCTAGGCGCCCTTCACAGCCTCCATTTGGAGTTAACTGCAGAGGCTGTGAGCGTAAGTGGAGCTGAAAGTGTTACTGAAAGTGGAACTAGAGTTGACACTGAAGCTGAAGATGAGGCTGGCGCTGAGGTTGAGGATGAGGATGTAGCTGAGACCGAGGTTGAGACTTAAGCTGAAACTGAAGCTGAAGCTGAAGCTGAAGCTGAAGTTGCGGCTGAAACTGAGGCCGAGGTCGGTCCCGCCTTTGCTTTGCTGTCCACTCTGAGTTCACTGCGGTTGTAGCATGTGTTCAAATCTTCGAGTTTCAGTTGTGTTTGTTTCTTGGCTTTGTTGTCGTCTTTCTTGGTGGCTTTATTTGTATCCTTGCCACCTTTCCCCATTTTGTAGGACAGACCCGCGTTCGGTGTAGGACTTAGTCTTTTTGTAGGGGCGGGAGTGGAAGCGGGAGAGGGAGCGGGAGCAGGAGCAGGAGCATGTACCCCCCCTCATGACAAGAGAACCCCTGGGGGTTGAAACGAGGCTGTAGGTCGGGGTGGGGGAGGGGCTGTAGGAGGATGTAGGCGGGGAGGGCTGAAGGGGTGAAGCCAAGAGGGAGGGAGGGTGGCGAGGCTAGGTGGGGGGCCAAGAGGGAGGGAGGGTGGAATAAGGAGGGTGGAGCAGAAGTGGGGAGAGAAGGCAGCGAGCGGGGGAGCTGAAGGCGGGGAGGCAGCGGAGGGAGGGAGTTGCAGGCAGGTGGGGGAGCAGGAGCGGAAGGGCGGAGGGGTTGTAGGCGGAGCTGCAGGCGGGGCAGCAGGAGCAGTAGGGGAGGAGTGGGAGCGGAGGCAGCAGGCGGGAGAGAGAGATGTATTAACGTTTGCAGGAGGCCTCGTGGGACAAAACCAAAAGTAACTCACTATGTGCTGAAGCAAAGGGCTCACTAAGGCCCTTGCTGAAAGCTAAAGTGCTAAACTAGTGAGCAAAATAGCAAAGCACTAACGTCTACGAAAGACCACAGGGTCTATGAGACTGAAAAAACTGGATACAATTAAAATTAAAGCTAAGGGTGGGGCACTAAACAGGCACCCATACCTAAGGCTGATGTCAAGGATGAGAAAAGTAATATATTGTACTATCGCTCCGAGAGAAACCCGAAAGTGGAGTACTTGCCTTCTGACCCCCTCATTAGTCTTGCAATTAAGCAGATATATAGCCAACCAATTGTTAATTTGTTGCCCCACAAAAGGATTAAACCGAGGACGTATATACCTATATGATCTGAATGTAGTCCATCACACACACTAAGACTGAACCACATTCTGAGTTCAGAATTATTATATCAAAAAATATAATGATTTCAATCATCCGAAGTCAACTCTTCAACTATTACTCATGCATGTTGTAACACGCAACGGTAAATGATCGTGTAATCACAGCGAGGCCTTCTTTAAGCATTAATATGAGTCGTCTTTGGGTGGGTTAGAGATGTAGAGTCGACAATCGATTTGGTCCATGTACCCACTGTGGGCCCCCTCCTCCAATGTGGGGGAGAATTTTCTTTAAACTTGGAGAACTTGAAATACAAAAGACAGTGGACACTTGTGTAGGTCACACGGATTGCAACTCTGAAGAGAACACTTGTGAACATGTAGAGCTGCGCTCAAAGTCCTGAGAAAGAGATTCAGCCAACAACCAAGGCCTCAATGCTGCCCACACTCACGTTGAGACCACTTTGCGAGGCTAATGCTGTCCACGGGCATGCACGGTTACGGCGTGAGTGAGATAAAATGAGCTCTGAGATCAAGGAAGGATGTTAAGATTCCATTTACTAGGAAGCGTTGCTCTCACAATGGCAACAGCTCATAGATCAAAATTTGGAGCCAAAAGGTTTCTAATGTCCCATTTTGTCTCTGAGTATCCAATGAATAGAAGTTTTCAAAGCTTAATTTAAAGCATTTATACAAAAGACTTAAGACTCTATGCCAGTTTTCCCAAATGTACCTGATAAGTCAATGGGTCATATTAATCTTGTTGGAAATAGAAAGACTCAGGGAGTTTCTTTTTTCTCAATAATATCTACAGATTTACAGGCTAATTAAGATTATGAGGGATATCAGGATGGGGAGGACGTGGGCAGTGTGAGGGAGGGGGGCCGAGGAGCACAATTAGCAGCTATGCTGGTTTGTGCTTGCCCAGATGGCTCAGCCAGTAGGCAAAGGAACAGCATAACCTGTCACTGCAATTAGAATTTGGGGTGAGTTTGTTAGATATCAATGCTCCACTCTCGTGTAACTACGCAGGAACCAGCTAACTCTACTTGTAAGCCTTCCATATGAGGAGAAGGCATTTGAGTAGCTTGGTTATCCGGTAGGTCCTGGTTTGGACACCAGATGGGGACCATGTGTGGCCTGATGGTTGGACGGCTTCAGATACAGTTGGCACACTGCCAACTAGGCTACATGCAAGTGCGGGAAGGCATCCCATGATTGACCGCACTGAGGGTGGACGGAGCAAATCCCGAGCCAGCCCACTCTCGGGTTGTGAGGCTCGTTTGGAGCCCCAGATGATCCCGGATGGCTCTGGGCCGAACGGTAGGTTGGTTATCCGATAGGTCCTAGTTTGGACACCAGATGGGGACCATGTGTGGCTTGATGGTTGGATGGCTTCAGATAGAGTTGGCACACTGCCAACTAGGCTACATGCAAGTGCGGCAAGGCATCCCATGACTGACCACACTGAGGGTAGAGAGAGCATTTCTCGGGGCAGCCCACTCTCGGGTTGCGGGGCCCGTTTGGAGCCCCAGATGATCCCGGATGGCTCTGGGCCGAACGGGTACGGTGGGTTAGTTGCTCTATTTTGCGCCACGGTTCTATCTAATGGTCGGTAGCCTATTTCGGGACCGACCCCCAGTCGGCCGTTTTGGGCGGACTGGGTCGGTCACCCAATTGGGTCTAACCGACTACAACTGGTGGCTATATAAGAGCAAGCCCGTGAAGCCCATAATCATCACTGGCTACAGCAACCCTGATTCCTTAGCATCCAGCCTCCGTCCTCTACTGTTTCCAGCACGCCATCGAAGCTTCTCACACAAGAGCGCACGGCTGGGAGGCAGCGCCATCTATTGTATCAGTTTTACAGTAATCAAATTTTTGATTCTCCATACTATCTGCTTTTGTCTCTTGCATACGAGATCCTGCTATCTGTTGAGCACAGACGTTGAATTGTTTTCTTACAGAGTTGTCACTGCAATACATAGTCAAAACTCCAAATTTCAACTCATGTAGGTAGATGCTTCCAGATAGGAAACTGTTCCCTTTTTCCTAGATTAAGCTTTTTAAGTACATTTGGGTTTTCCTCATTTGGTACTCTTTTCTAGTATGTTGGGCTAGGTGGGGTGTGGATTAAATACGGCGTAAGGAGCAAAATTTTCTTCAAACTTGAGTTTTTAATTGTCTATAGTAATGTAGGTAAAGAAGCTCCAGTGTCTTGATGACTTGCAGAGCTTGCAGAGGGGCACAATTAGCAGCTATGCTGCTCAGTGCTTGCCCAGATGGCTCACCCAGTAGGCAAGAGAAGGAGCAGCATAATCTGTCACTGTAATTAGAAGTTGGGGTGAATTGTCACTGCAATACATAAACAAAACTCCCAATTTCGACTCATGCAGGTTGATGCTTCCAGATTACAAACTGTTCTTTTTCCTAGATTATGCATTTCAAATTTAAAAGTACATTGGGGTTTTTTTTTCATATTGTAACCTTTCTAGTATGTTGGGCTAGGTAGTGTGTGGATTAAATGTGGCGAAAGAAGCAAAAGTGTCTTCGAACTTGAGTTTTAAATTGTCTATATAAAAGGTGGTAACATAGATAAAGCATTTCCAGTGTCTTGATGACTTCCAGAGCTTTAATGGCTCTTTGAGATTATAAGAATAATCAGTTCGAGTGGACACACACACACACACACTGATGCTTGGCGCCCTCTCGGTCCTGAGGAGTGGATTTACTTCCCCTCTTCCCAAAAAAGACTCCCCATATTTTTAAAAAAGAACCTATATTGTGTGCAAGTTGTCTGTTGGTTTAACTTTAATATTTTCTGTCTTTAATGGGTGTGCAGTGGTTCGTATTGAGGCGGGACCATGCAGCAATTGTTGCGTTTGACACTAAAATATTCCCTATGTTTCAAGAACATTGCAAGGTAAAAATACGTAGTCACGTTTCCCAATGGACATGCATCGTGCCTGAACCTGTTACATTTGTATGAGATCGTGAGATTTGAGCTGTTGGCAAAGAAATAGGCATTGCATCTCTCTCTCTCTCTCTCTCTCTCTCTCTCTCTCTCTCTCTCTCTCGGGAATTTCATCAATGGTGGATAATAAATGTTTGCCAACTGCAGAGGCGCCCTTTACCAGAATTTTGGAGGCAACAATATATGGTATGTCTCTAGTGAATTTTATGTACTCTTTAGAGGCTTTTATCTTCTGTTTTTTTGAAAATCCTTGTAGTTCCTATTGTTTTCCTTTTCAAATCCTCCTTGTCTTTTCTTATAGTTCCCGCTTAGTAGTTGGTGGATCTCATCTACAGCAAGAGCAAGATATTGGATTTCCTTTCTTCTTTTAGTTTCAAAAGTCAATTGCACGTGTGAAGGGGCATTTATTGATGCAGAATGCTGGTTTTTTTGGTAAATTGAAAGCTATGGCTATTTAAGATACTCAATTATACCTGAATGTTGTCTTTGGATGGTTAGAATGGAGATCCATCGAAACAGCATAATTGCATACCGGATGAGCACTATGTACAAACATTGTTAGCAGTAAGAATCATTCCTCTTGTCCATCTTTATATGTTAAAATTTTCTGAGCTTCTAAATCGATCAAAGTTGGAGGAACCTGTGATTTGGGAAATTAGGATCATTGCTATACCTTAATTGATATGTCTCCAGGGAAAGATGTGAAAGTCTAGAATGGAGCCATTCAATGTCAATGATCCTATAAATCTCCTAAGGTACATAAATGATTTTTTGTCTTGTTGTAGCCCCTTTATGATGTACTTGGGGCTCCAACAGTCTCCCTGGCCAGGAGATGTATCTCATGCTTTAGGATGGCTGGTTTGGTTAATGTTTCAAGTGTCTTTCAAACCAAGGCTTAATTTCCTTTTCGTCGTATTATCCTGCCCTTCCTTCGTGCCATGCTACCCTTTTGGCCCAGTCTTTCTTTGCAGTCCCCAGTCCCTCTCTCTTTCTCTCTCTCTTGAAGAAAGGGAATGCTCACCACGCTCATGAATAATTCTTGAGAGGAGGGATTTCCCTCAGAATGCCAGCTCAACAAGAATGCAATGATCCACAAAGGAAGGGACAGCAAAGTGGCAAAAACTACAGAACAATCATGGCAACCAGCGGAATGACCAAAGTGTATGGATCCATGGTTTGAGTGTCAGCCACCACATTTATAGGTGCAGCTGCATGCAGTGGAAACCTCCCAGACTTCCCGGATGGCACACGGAGAGTCTAGTACATTGGAAGGTGACCCTGAAGTAGACTTTACAGTGATAGACATTCAGGCACCAAAAACATGTAGAGGGAGATCCAAATTGGGAGGAAGTCATGAAGGTTGAGATGGAATCCATACTCCTAAATCATACTTGGAATATAGTGTCCAGTTCCGGAAAGAGGAAGGTCACAGTAACCAAATGGGTCTTCAAAGTGACGTACAATTCCTATGGCTCATTCAAGGGCAGACTGGTAATCAAAGGATACACTTAGGCAGAAGCTTTCGAATACAAGGAAACTCTTTTCTGACAGCAGGTACCATAGAGCAGGTCTTACTATTGATATACATATAGACGGACATTGTTATCCCTTCTAATTGGAGACCTTGAGCAAGAAGCTTACATGGAACAGCCTCCAAGGTTTCAGCTTCTAGGAAATAGGGTGTGTGGACTCTGGAAGGTGCTTTGTGAGCTGAAATAGGTCCTGTGAGCATGGTAGACACGCATTGAAGAGTACTTTAGATGAATCGGATTGTTCAGAAGTTTTTTAGATGCCAACCTATATACATGACCCCCTCCACGCCCAAGAAATAGACTTCTATGAAGTATGAAAGACACTACCCAGAGTAAAAATCCCCTGGTTGAAATAAATCATGCAGAGCATGAAAAAATCATGGCATCAAAGACCATGCAAAGCCTGAAAGAGCCAAGACTAGCTCGGAAATGCCAGAACATGCCATAACTAGATTCAAAAAGAAGGGGCTGTTTTTCCATTCCTTGAGAAACAACCTTCTCCTGGTCAAGACTGCTCTAGAAGGCCTCTGCAACCTAGACCATATGGGCATTAAAGTATGCACAATGTTTGTCAATATGCCAGCTAAAGTTTGAACTGGGGAAACATGCTTCCTATTAATTGTCTCTGTACATCTGGCCCTCCAAAATTTCCAGGCAATGATACTAGAGCTCTCTATGGCAAGGCCTGGTCTCAACCTTCAAACTATCTGGTATAATAGTTAGAAGGCCTCAAATTTCAGATGTCAAGCTCTTGAAAGTGTATTCCTGATTGATCGTTTTGTCCACAGTGTGTTGTAACATGCAGAAAAAAAGGTATTGATTTGTGGGTTTTAAATATTCTCTGAGCACGTGCTTAGACTTACTTAGCTGTGGTTTATGTGGAACTAACTTGAGGTTTCGATTCTGTATCTGTTGTGGAAAAGACCAGATAACAGGAGTTGAGGGTGAGATTGAACGGAGGACTCTTACATATACTCTATGGAACCAATCAGGCAAGGATCGAGAAAGGAAGGGATGGCACCCTGTCACTTACGGATATTCGGATGCAACTCCTGAGCTTATTAATGAAATCAAGGTGCACGATCAACCTTAAGCCTGAATGACAAAATTTTCTTGAACTTGGGGCAACACCTTGGCCTGGATCTACAGTCATTCTAATACTGCAGCTGGTAAGTGTGACAAAAGTGTCCTGTCTTTATTATATGTGGGTCCTGCAATAGGATTCAAGCTCACTTTTTCTAAAGGACCGCTTCAATTAACATCCAATTGGACAGAAGCAAATTTGGATTTTAGGATAGTTTGACATGATAACATGGATAGTGAGTGAATCACTTTATACTTCGGAGCATTTTTAAACTTTGTGCATGAATAGAAATTCTGATATGGGCAGGCACATTTCACAAATTATTGCTGCAAAAATGAATTTACATATAAAGGCTTTGGTAAGGAGTTGAAGGAAGCTCCATGTTCATAGGAATGTTATGACACAGAAAACCTTGTGCCTAGTGTGTTCTTGACTAATCATTCAGCTTGATTACCTGTGATTGAGTACCTTGTTGGCATCTACACAACTCAGAGAGTTGAGTTGCTGCATCCCACTAGTAGAGGTTGTCTTCCCCCCCCTTTTTTTTGATGCCCTATTCATGTGATCACCTGCAATTAGAATTGGGTGGCAGGTAGCAGAGTGGACACGCCTCAATGACGACAGAGAGCAGTAGCAGCCAGAGAAGTGCATCTCTGTGGGGGAGAAGAGGGAGTGTGGGTGAGAATGGGGGAGTGTGGGTGAAGGCGGAATATAAGTGTAAAAGGAGAATGTGAGAGGATTCACCATGCATATAACAGAAACTAGCTCACAAAATTTAAACTCCGATGCTGCCCTGAAACAAGCAAAGAGCAGTGTGTACAAGTGATGCTCCCTCTCAATTATATTCTCTTTTGTGAAGGTTGGTAACCACTAAGTCTATTGCAAGATCAATGACCAGGACTGCGTGTAGTTGCAACCTTATTGTATACGGCAGAGCTGAGGCTCCCTGTAGACCAGGACTCCATGGCGTTCTAGGGATGACGTGCGAGTTGGCACCCTCACACTTTGCTCCAGTTATGGACTATTTGTTTCTTCTTGCTAAGCCAAAGAATGCTTTTTTAGGAGCAGTTGTGGCCCGTTAAGTGAGTTCTTGGCACATCCTGATCAGCGACGCGGGCCATTGTCCTCCTCCAGGCCTAGAGACATAGAGATCAGCTCATACGAGTGCAAAGGAGAGGCCAAGAGGTACCGTTAGAGCCCAGTCAGAGGATGATCATGGAGTTTTTCTCCGATGACCTGAGCCAGGGGCAGCAAGGAGCTAGATGTCGTAGAGACCTAGAGCTAGAGTGCACAACTTGACAGACTCGACCTCACATGAGGACTTACTAATCAAACACATTAAGGGCCAATGTTTGGGAAACTGAAACGCAGACCCCTCCACTCTTGCCTACTGCAAGGGAACACACATCAAGGCCCTGTCTGGGAGGAGATGATTGCGTCTGATATCTATTGCTGAGAACATTTGCTCCTGAATCAAGACAAAATCAACTACCCGTCCTACCACAGCCCTCTAAACTAACTCTTGACAAAGGATCATCTGCTGTGGCTACTGTGCGATGCATAATTGTGAAGCCCATGCATGTTCCAACTCCCCATGATCCAACTCATGGGGAGTAGGGGGTGCGGGGGGCCGGGTGGGCGTGGGGGGGAAAGAACAAGGCCTTCCTATGGATGGGAGGCTGAGCGAAAACCGTTGAATTCTGTGGCTTCCACCAGCAATGGTATGATAGGCTCAATGCCTACCTTCATGGCCCACTGCATTGTGAAGGAGGCCTCTACACCAAGCTGGATAGCGTACTGTTGTAACGTCCAATAACCTGCTTAAGCTGGAATTCCAGTCCAAGCGGAGCACGGCTATTGCAAGGCCCTCTCTGTCCAGAAAGCTAACTGGAAGACAGCCGTGTCACCGTGGTGGGAAATCCTCAACTCCCTCCCCTAAGGTCCCAAACACTCCTCCATCATATGGTCCCTCATCATGAGATAAAAAACCATGGGAGTCTACTTCTCTCCCGTGGAGGCGAAGTTGAAACCCCAAAAAGGATGAGAGGAGAAACCCATTGCTCCAATGGAGCCCCCCTTACAGGGCTGCAGGATCAAAACAGTCACCTCCAAGGCCAAGGGGTGGGTAATCATCTGGGACTTCGAGAGTCAACTGGGCCTTCTTAGCTGCTTTGGTGGAAATTATGTCCTAAGAGCTGCTTGAATTTGCCAGGATAAGGACCTTATGACCACCAATCTCGCCATAAAACTGAAACATGTTGGGAAATTGACGAGGATTCCTCTTCTGCTGATCTTTAAGATCCTCTATGACCATTGATGTTGTCCCCATAGGAGCTGAAACTGTGGATGAGCCACCTGATGTGGCTCCTTCTGCTCAAAGCTTCTGGTAGTACAGGCAATCTTCCTTCTTGTGACCCAGCACAAGCATCGATTCTCTTTGGCAAAGTGCTCGCGTCGTTGCATCCAAGTACCCGCCATAGCCTTTGCTATGCTTCGCCGTCTAGCTCTGCTTTTACTGCCTATTCCCACCATCGCCTGGCATGGAATCCTAGGACTTCTTACTGTTGACCTGCTTGGATCCTTGACCCTTGTGCATGAGCTTTCTTAGCAAGCTCTTTTGCACATGTAATCCTGTGGCGTGAAACTGCGAGCATACCACTAGAATTGATATAATCAAAATCATTGATCAGTATACATGCTCAAATCAGCAAACAAAACCACCCGACCTACATCCGACCACGTAAAGGGGGGGGGGTTGTTTTGTTGGGGGTGGTTGCCTCTCTTTTGATTAAATTGTTTTTTGCCCTCTTTTGATTGAAACATTTTTCGCCGATTCTGGGCCTTGGCACCCGCAACTTGCTCTCCTCTCCATCCCTCCATTCAACAGGTTGCTCTCCACCCTATAGGCTGCAGCCTGCTCTCCATCCTCTCCCTCCTGCAGGCTCGCAGTTGCTCTCCATCCTCAGCCTGCTCTCCATCCCTCCACTACTTCTCCTCTCCTACCCCTCCATCCTCCTTCTACCTCTCATCCTCCTCCTCCGACTCCTTCTACCTCTCCATCCTCTTTCACCTCCCCATCCTCCTTCTACCTCTCCATCCTTTCTCACCTCTTCATCCTCCCTCTCACCTCTCCATCCTCCCTCTCAAACTTCGGATTGTGATAACTTCAAACTTGTTAGAACTTGGAACTTAGAACTTAGTTCATGACACATGTTGATTGTTGAAGCATCATTCATGGATAATAGATGATACGAGATAGATCAATCATCATAGGAATTCAGAATCATAGAAGCATGCATGATGCTTCAAGTATAGATAATTGTATTATGTATGATTTGCACTCTATTGATAATTATATTATATATTAAAAATAAAAATTTATACATAAATTGTATCATATTCGTTTCTTCCGTTTCCGTTTTGGCTGGCAACTATGTTGGAGAGTCTACCTCCCTCTGCTGTTAGCAGTTTACAGCCTCAGATTGATGCCCATGCTCAGCCTGGTATGCCTCAGCATGATGACAATGCTATTGAGCAGGCAATTACCAAGGAAAGGGTTGTCATTAGATAGCATAAAACAGTTCCAAGATAGCTGCTGGATATTCTCAAGGACAGCAAATAGACTGAGCCTTTGGCTGCCTATACAAGAGGTGCACAGCGTCAGATGCATTGCCATTTCTTGGATGTTGCATTGATTGCCACAGCCTGTAATGAAAAGCCTTTATGCCATAAGGGTGCTTTTGACAGCCAAGAGTGGATGGATGCTATGAAAGCTGAGTTGGATTCTATTTACATGGGAGTTGTATGACTTGCCAAGATTGGCAAGCCTGCCATTGGCACGAAGTGGGTCTACAAGTTGAAGCATAAAGATGATGGCAGCATTGATGGCTACAAAGTTTGTCTTGTTGACAAGTGCTATGCATCACTGCCATTTGTGTCATTGCTATTCCAGCTCACCAGCATTGGGAAGTGCATCAACTAGACATGAAGGACTACCTTTCTTCATGGTGACTTGGTTGAGGTCCTAGGAAGTCTATATCAGGCTTCAGGCAACGTCCTGGTTTTAAGGTTGAGGGATTTGAAAATAAGGTATGCCGGCTGCGTAAGGCCCTATATGGATTCAAACCAGCACCTTGGGTGCTGTATTCCAAGATTCATGCGCATTTGATTCGCCTTGGTTTTCGAAACAGCCACAAAAACGACACTTTATGTCGGGAAGTGTGGAGCAGATTTACTCATTTTGATTGTCTATGTGGATGATGCTTGTCACTGGGCCATCCACTCAGAAAATTGCAGTCTTCAAGGCCAATTTGCATAAATCTTTCGCCATGGCAGATATGGGTCAAATGCACTATTATCTTGGCATTTAATCTGCTCATTTTGAGAAGGGGTGGGGGGGGGGGGGTGTTTATGATGAGCCAGTCCTAGTATAATTGGACAGCTCTTGCATCGCTTTCAATTTGAGGATTTTGACACCTTTGGAGCTGAGCTTTCTTTTATCCTTAGTGGATGGCAATGATCCATTTGATGCCACTTTGAATCAGCAAGCTGTTGGTTGGCTGATTTGTATGTGTCACACAAGGCCTGATCTGTGAAACGTGTCTTGCATTACTTGAAAGACACACAACATTTGGGGCTTCTCTATGCTGATAAGTCTTCACTGGTCATGCATGCTTTTACAGACAGTGGCCTGGCTAGTTGGTACAGCACGATGGTGTTGCACAGTGGCAATTGTTGTATGTGTGGAACTTCATGCATTTCTTGGTTCAACAAGAAGCAGCCCACGGTTGCCTGATCTGTAGTATGTTGTTTCCCAGTTAAGCAGGTTTATGCACAAACCTAGTAAACAACATTGGCAGTCAGTGAAACGTGTCTTGCATTACTTGAAAGACACACAACATTTGGGGCTTCTCTATGCTGATAAGTCTTCACTGGTCATGCATGCTTTTACAGACAGTGGCCTGGTTAGTTGGTACAGCACGATGGTGTTGCACAGTGGCAATTGTTGTATGTGTGGAACTTCATGCATTTCTTGGTTCAACAAGAAGCAGCCCACGGTTGCTACTTCTAGTTGTGAGGCTGAGAACAAGGAAAATAGATATTTGGATTGTGTCTCGCGTCGTATGCTACTTGTAGATCTTGATGTCAGCCAGACATCTTCTACTACCATCTGCACTGACAGCCAGAGTGCCTTGGCTATTGCGCACAATCTCGTGTTTCATGCTCGCATCGAGCACATAGAGGTTCACATCAATATGTGAGGGAGCAACTGTCGATTGGAGACATACAATTATCCTACGTTTTTGGCAGATCTCTTCATGAAGCTTTTCGGCAAGCTTTACACTTGGTACCTTTTGTTACATGAATTTGCTATCCTTGTACTAATAGGTTGCTATACATTATAGATGAACATGTGCAACCATGATTTAGTTTCCAAGATACTTCATCCATACCATCGAGGGGTGTGTGTTGTTGGTATGCCTCTTGTAGGCTAGATTAGGACAATTAGTACAGTTAGTACTAGTCCTATCTAGGGTTAGTATGCTTAGACCATTTAGCCTAGTTGGGTCTATATGTCTAGACTTGTACTTTAATTTCATTATCCTTTCTTGGATGTACACTAGAGCTTTGCCCTCCTATTGCACTCAACAAATCTTTGCCAAAGTCTTTGTGTCTAGGTCCTCACTTGTGGAATACAATTTGATTGCTTAAGGCGTTGGAAGGAATGTCCCAATGCATCTACCTCGGTCATCTTGAGAAATGTCCCAGTGCATCTCCCTTGGGTTATGGAGATTCAAAATCTTTATCGAGTTTTCGTCTCGTACTTGTCTTTGAGAGGAGTCCACATGTCATGACTATTAGATGTTGCAAATCCAGTCACTAACAATACTCGGCTGGTAGCCTATCTATTTTATAGGCATGCTCCATGGATAGCCTCGCTAATCAACCCTACATTGAGTCATTTTGCTCAATGGATATATAATTACCCACATAGCCATACCTCCTCTGTGTCCTAGGTAATCCAATAATAAAATTCATAAAGATACTCTCCCATTTTCCAAGTGGGATCTCTAATGGATATAATTACCCACCTACCTTTAGGCGTTCAACTTTATTGACTTGGCTTTTTGGCACTTTATTACATAGTCTTGGATGTCCTTATTCATTTCGAGCAAATAAAATTGCCTTTTCAGAAGCACCTAAGTCGTCTGAATGCTCGAGTGTCTAGCACTCGAACTATCACGACATTCATAAAGAACATGGCTCATTATATTAGTATCCAAGATATATACTCTACCATTGTAGAGTGGATAGCCATCTCTCTTTCATTACCTTGAAAGTGATGGATCCCAATGAACCATTTGTGGTGGAGATGGATGCTAGTAACTGTGCAGTAAGTGTGGTGCCTTTACAAGTGTTCGACCATCAAATGCTTTTGAGAGGAAAAAGCTAGACTTGGCACAACCAAAATACTCAGCAAATGAGAAGAAGTTGTCTATGTTTTGAAAAAGTGGAGATATTATTTAAATGGTGCCAAATTCAAAATCCTGTTTAATCACGAAAGGATCCAATGGATTTGTAAAGCTTAAGGGATGAAAAGCTCGATGGGCTGAGTTAATGCGAGAGTTTGAATTTCAATTAAGGTATCAGAAAGGGATGTGGTAGTAGATTCCCTTGGTTGAATGCCAATGGTTAATAAATTGAATTTCACTCAATTCCAAAACGACCTTCTAAAGCCTTTAAAATAAAAATGTCAGCATAATGCCACATATTCTGAAATATGGGAAGCAATTAAAGAGAGGGATCCAATTAATCAAAAGGATTTGACCAAGAAGCCACACAGAATGGTGACACACAAAAAGTTGGTGGTTGGGGACTTCTGGAGCTCTAGCTATAACCACTTTCAAACTTTCTCTTTTGGCTTCTTCCCGAATGAAGGTTTTCCCCTTCCGCTTAAGCTTATTTTTCATCGGAACAGCTAGTGTAGCATATTATTAAATGAATTGACAATAGAACCTGATAAAGCTAGGATTATCTACAATTCCTCTGAATTTGTGGGATGTGGCCATTCTAATGTAGCCCTAACTTTGTCAAGGTCTGTATATTGGGATGTAATATGCCCCAAATTCTTTACTTCTTTTGTAAATAAGCACACTTTCAGTAACTGGAACACGCACCTCTAGTGTTGGTGGTGTTGTCCTTTAGTTTTACTATAAATTAGGATATCCTCGCAAGAAGGGAGATGATGAAAAACTTTTCCTCTTATTTGTTTGAGGTTGCGGATGGTTGAACTTTTGTTTTCTTAGAGCATTGAACCGTCGACTTCACCAACCTCTTAAACAGTGATTTGTGAAGGTTGTTCTTTGAACCAACTCTCACTCAATTGATGCAAACCTCACTTTCCTTAGTGCAAACCTATGGTTGAGGTGGCAAGTGCCTCTTCTTGCTTGGCTTCAGCACCTCTATTTGAGCTTCGGGTTTTCTACCCCAGTGCTGCTGCACAATTTTCCAGGTGTTTGTTGCGATAGCTCTAGGCTTTGCTATCACATTGAAGCCAAAAGCTGCCTTCAATTTAGTAGACCTGGCTGACGTTCACTGTAATACGGCTCTGGATCGCCCTTAACCTTATTTCAAAGATACTCTGCAGTCTCCTCTGTCATGCTCACCTTTTGAGCCCAAGTATGTGCTGTAAGTGCTTTCTTGGTGAAACTTCGAGTCTTAAGTGCTTCTATACACTTGTCTGGAGGTCGTCAATGGCAGAACATAAAACTCATTGCTTCTCTGACTGCACTTAACAAAGACCTCACAAATCGAATTCAGCTGTGATACTAATGGTACAAGCTCGAGGACTGTCTCCAAGATTCAGCACCCAGCCTCAGGTTACACGTCAGCTCCCTTGTCTTGCCTTCTCATATGGGACCAGCCTTGTTTGGAACTCTGTGGAACCCTATGTTTGACATTTGGATTAGTGCCATGTGTCTGTTAGCGACTTTCACTTAATAGGCCCTCTCATAGGCCTTTACTTCCACCCCATAACTGATCCCTAAGCCTAAGTATAAACCTTAGGCCCAAGCACTTTTAACCTTGTGATGGGATAACATTTCTTAACACTGTCAATCCCATCACCATTGAATCTAGACCATATCAGGTTTGCATTCCAGGGTGAGGCTAAGTATGAAGGAGTGAACAGAGAGATGATCAAGTAATGGAGAACTTTGGAGCAGAATGAGAATTGCGAAGCAGGTTAGGCCTATTTGGACGCATCTACACTTGTGCTTGAAGTAGCTCATCACAATGTGCAAGATGTACAGAGCAGACCGAAGTATCTTAAATGGAGTTGAAGAGCACATGGTTTTTAATTTTAGGAGGCACTTTATCCATGAGATGAACACAGTCCTGCATATGAAGGGTTTAAAAAGTATACTGCCAAGATTATTTGTAGTTCAGAAAGAGAAGAATTAAGGAATGAGTAGACAAACTCTTAAAGTTTTCATGCAAGTCCTGAAAGATATATGCTAGTCACGGAGTACGTGCAAGGTTCGTAAGGCTACCAGGTCATGTGCATGGGAGAATTCAGGGTAATAAAATGGTAGAGAACAATGAGGGGTGGGTGAAACCATAACAAGTTACTTTTGTTGTATGCAGGGGCGTCTGAACACGGAGGATATAAGCCGATTTCAGAAAGCCTTGCATTATTCAAGAAGCTGTGCTTTTCATGCATATAAGCCCATTGAATTACAAATTGAATAGTACTGAAAGTAAAGTAAGATAAATTCCTATGAATCAAACACTTGCAGAAGTCTTTCAAGATTTGGATGCTGATGCCATGACAAGCATATAGAGAAGTGCGGAACAAGTGTGAGGTCTTGAAGGGGACAAGGGAAAATACATTCTTGATGGGACCATGCTGTGTGCAGGGGCATCTGAACTCGGAGGACTAAAAACCAAGGCTTACATCTACAGTAGTTGAGTACTAGCATTGTGACAGATCAATAGCACATGATGTATTTGCCGATCATTATACAAGAAGCTGTGCTTTACATGCATATAAGCCCATTGAATTATAACTTGAATAGGAACGAAAATAAAGTTAAGATAAATTCAGCATACTGTCCTATGAATCCAACACGTGCAGAAGTCTTTCAAGGTTTGGATGCTGATGCCATGACAAACATGTAGAGAACTGTGGAACAGTGAGGAAAGGTGAGGTCTTGAGGGGGACGAGGAAAAATTCATCTTGATGGCACCATGCTGTATTCATTGGGGGATAATACATCAAGTACCCTGCATTGCATTTCTTAGTGTTATGGAAAATTGGGCAACCTGCCCATGTTCGTGCAAAGTGTTTTTTAATTCTTTTAGCCAATTATCTTGAACAGTTTGTGTCCCTATTATTTTGTTGTGTACTCCTTCAACAGAAAGAAGGTTTTTTAAAAGCATTGTGAGTAAAAAGAAATTGCTTAAGTATCACTGGTAGGAACTCGGTTAATCCAGCGTTGAATGTTGAATGTATCTGAATGAAAAGCTTGCAATGTTACAGGGAATTAGGTCTATTCACTATGAGACAGAATATCGGACAGAATGGTGCAGCAGTAATGGAACTTCGCGACCCTGCTTTTTATTTGCAAGAAAATTTACAAGGGGAGCAGCCCTTCGGCTGCGAAATCAGGTAATATTTTCAACATCCTGAAAATTTACTGCAACCTGAACACTTAGTCTAGTACATGATCTGTATAATAATGACGTGGAAATATGTTGATCGAGATGGAGGCAAATGGAATGCTTGCCCTGTAGATACTGTCAATGGGGACCTTCTAGACAGGAAAACAGGAAGCATTTGGGACCGCATCTTGACTTAATTTTGCATGAAAATTTGGATTTGGAGCTCTTAAATATGAGGGCTGAAGTTTGAGTGATTCATTATATATTTTTCCTTGGTCTTGGTCTGGCAGACAATGCATGAAGGATAAAGAAACACACCGGCTTAGCAGCCCCTTTGTGGCGATTTATCATCCTATACTTCACAGATGGGTTATTGGATCCCCATGTATTTATATATAAAAAGAAAACTCCGCATGCCACCCAGTCTTATGCCTGCTTTGTTTGCAAAGGCAAGATGTTACTTTAGTTTACCTTCAAGTTGTTGGTATCAAGCCACAGGGACATGTATATTATTATTTCTGCCTAATTTTGAGATGGAAATGTTAGGGAAACACGATTTTTGGTTCTGAATCAATAAAGGTCAAAGACGCAATTTTTTTAATGTTGTTTCAATCCGAAATAAAAAAAGTACCTATGTGGAGAATTGCATGCTTGTTTGGGTTGGGATCAATAGATTTCTCTTCCATTATGTCATGCCTTTTTCCACATCTTTTTTCAGAGGATGCACTATAATATTTCTCATATATGTTTTAATTTGTTTATTTGACTTTCTTTTGAAGTCAAGCTTGCCAATGTTCATGCTTGTGATACTAAGTTTGGAAGAGAGCTGACTCTTTGTTGGTGTGTATTTTAACCATGATGGCTGGTTGAGAAAGTAAGCAATTGGTTGAATGTTTGTGCCTATCAACTTTAGCCCACATACTTAGCAATTATTGAGAAACCTTGATCTTGCGTTTTATACCTTCGAAATAAAGACCATCCTAATTATGGGGAGTGTTGATGTATAGGGTTACGGTTGGTCATAGACTGATGTATATGTTTGTATACATAAGGTAGTGGTTAGAAGTTATAAAGAGCCACGAGAGACTTGGGTCATGCATGAATAGTCCTTGTGGGTTTAGGGCAACCATCATTTAGGGTTCAATGTATAATGTATCATATTCATTGTGAAAATTAACACGTGTGCATGTGCTACCCACCATAGTTCAACACCTATGAGGCAAGTGGTTGTAGACTAAGGATCTCATATGCATTTTTATAATCCAAGTTTAGAGAGTCTAGTGCATGTACATAGGCTTTAATGAGAAAGAGACATTGAATGTTGGAATCCTTGAGCATTTGCTTGAATGATTATATGTATGATGGAATACTTTATGGTATGCTTATAGTTATGTGAATTATTGTAGATATTATGGAATCCTTGTGTGAATTCTAAATTTCTTGTACATATGACAGTATGCCTGTGCATATGACATAATTTGAAATGCTTGTACATTTGCTAGGACACTTGTACATATGCAAGAATGTTTGGCCATATGCTTCAGTGTGTGTATGTATGCTTTCATTAAATAACAAAACGTTTTGTAAGACTTGATATTGACCACAAAGGCACCATTGCTAGAACTACTCCTGTCCAATAACCCTCAATTTTTGCTACCATCGTAGGAGCTCCAATGTCAATGGCTTGTGACAACACCGTCAAGGTCAATCTCTGAAGCTCCCTTCACTTGACCAACACAAATGGCAACAAACATCGGCACTAAGTGACAGGGTCAACATTAATGTTGGATTTCTTGTTACATAATCATCCAATAAGTCATAGGCCTTTTTTTCAAGCCCGACACCCTTTGGAATTTCCTTTGGGGTTGACATGTTTTTGCATCCTTGGCCAAGCGATGACAATTCAAGCACATGCTCATCGATCTCTCTGTAGAGGCTTATTGGATGGGTTTCTTAATTGCTCCTTTGGGCTTCCCTCATCCATTTGGAATCTCATTTTTTGATTTGTCTGTATAAATTGTGGGTTAAACAAAAGTTCTATGGCTACTCAGTCTCTATTAGGTGGACTTTTTTTGACGTTGATTTTTCTTGCTCGAGATGGTTACGACATCTTTTGTGGTTATTCCTCATTGACATATGTCCTTGTCCTTGGCCTCAACATATCCCACATTGTACATAGTGCATGGGTGTATGTACATTGGACAATAATGAATTGTATGACTTGGCTCATGAGGATTAACACAAATGAAAGTCCACTTTTATCTAGAAGATTGATGGTAGGGTAGGTTTGGTACTCATGTGAGGGTTTTTTGTATTCCACCACCTATAGAGGGATTGATTGCATTGCCACACCCCAATAAATTGAGTAGGTGCTTGGACTAAAAAATTATTTGCTTTCAATCTCCTACAATTTGGTGTCATTATTTGGTTCAAACTTCTATAGTCTTTGGTGTTATAATTTGTCATATGGCAAATTGTGTCGATTATTTGGTTGCCTAATTTTATAGTAGCATCAGGAGTATAACATTTTGTTTGGTAATGTCCGTAACTTGTACACATATCACTATCTTGAATTCTAATCAAATTGAGTTGCAACTCCCTCCTTTGTTTATGAGGGGGCTCAACCACCTCTTTGGCATCAATTATCGGAGTTGAATGAGTGCTTGATTGTGCATTCCTTACTCACTCATTGCCACAAGAGCTTGGCTAGTGGCTCCTACTTGAGCTTGGTTCATGGGTTGGTAGCGCTTGCTATCCATATGGTAGAATGGATTTTGGCAATATTGTCATGGATAAAACACTCTGAATAGTAGGGAATCGGGTTGGGAATTGTCCCATCCTCCGGTTATACATGTTTTGCTTGCATGGTTGTAATCTTGCCAATGGTAGGTTATACATTCCTATTACTCATATGCCAACCACTATTGTTTGGAACATCCATACTTGAGGTCTATGGAACAATAGGCATTGATGCGGGTGCCATTGTCATAGGCACCAAAGCATTCCATGGAGATATCTATTGTATCATTGACCGCCGTTGTAAAATTTGGGACATTGTATTGGCAATATTAAAATGTGCCCCAATCTTTGTAAGCTCCCAATGTAGGTTGCTACATTTCCACGTAGACACTCACATCCATAGGCAGCTCCTTCACAAACCAACCCACTTGAACAAGTAATATGTTGTTACTAATGAGCCTCTTCATTAGATTTGCATAGGTTTATATTGATTGATAAGGCAAGATGGTAATATAAGAGCTCCTCCCTCACGATTTGCAAACCTAGTGGGTCTAAAGGCCTTCAAAAATGCAACTAAAAAATCATCCCACATGGCAAAATTGGTCGTAGAAAATTGGGCTTACAAGTCACTTGCAAAGCCATCTAGAGTGGTCTAGATTCTTAATTTATTTCATTAGTCCCTTGATTATTGGCCATAGCTAATTTATTAAAATGGTTTATCTGCATGTTAGGGTCTTCTGCAAGACACTTAAAATTGCTATGTTGCTTTGTGGAATTCAATTTAGCCATTATTGGTTGTGGGGTGTGAGTAACAAAGGGTACTATCGGGTTTTGGATTTAAAATAGTTGTGGTGGCTAGTGCATGATTAGACTGATAAGGTTTAGGTAATCTACAAGTTGAAACAAGCTTGAAATGTTGATTGCATCGACTACAAGAGGAGTTAATTGCACATGAATTGTCCTCACATGCAAACTTGTATCTCAAGGTTAGATCCTTGTCTCCTTGCCTCTGCCCTATTTGTTAGTCTTTGTCTAGCTCTTTGCTCTCCTTTGCTACCCCCTCCGCTAGCTCTGCTACCCCCTTCGCTACCACTCGCTAAACCCCTCTACTACCCCCGCCACCCCTCGCTACCCCCCCGCTACCTCTGCTACCCCCTTGCTACCCCCTTGCTAACCCCCTCCGCTACCCCCGCTACCCCCCACTACCCCCTCCGCTACCCCTCGCTACCCCCTCTGCTACCCCACGCTACCCCTCACTACCCCCTCTGCTACCCCCCCGCTACCCCCCCGCTACCCCCCCCTACCCCTCTCTACCCCTCGCTACCCCCTCCGCAAACCCCCTTCGCTACCCCCGCTACCCCCTCGCTACCCCTCTGCTACCCTCTGCTACCCCCCCTCCCCCTCCCGTTAAATTCTTTTTTAAAATATTTCCAAAAAAAAAAAAACCCCGCTCTTAGCTTTGACTTAAAAAAAAAAAAAGCAGCTTTGATTTCCAGCAATCCCTTCTTTGCCCATTGCTGTTTCCCCCATGATGAAGGGAACAGGGGGATGAGGACAGGAGACTAGGCGGGAGGCCCTTCGATCCAAATTTGCATACGCGTGGAGATGGGGAAGGGGAACGGTGACTCAGTCTGGAGGACTTCAACAAACACACCAACCTGAGCGGTTCGACAGTGGACAGCACCACGACCCAGCATGCTACTAGACATGGATCTAGACGGAGCAGGTATGACTAGGACCTCATTGGACTGACACGGGCCTGTTACACCATATGGACACGCGCTCCTTGATTTGGGCAGGATGCATGATCTCATCATCTACAACGGGCTCGACCTATGGCCCTCCTCAAGTGGTTTTACTTGCTTCCCACACGGGGGGGGCACTAGTGTAGTATATTACATCATGGGATCCCCTACCTTCATGTATCACCCACTTCACCGTAGCACCACTCCCTCCAGGAGCTGATCACACATACCTATTCTTCACTATCGGCACCCCACGCTTAGCCATACCACACACACCACATAGGAAGCACGACACCTACCATGACATACACTTTGATCATAGCCTCTCATCGGCCTACTCTGGAGGCCTAAACAGACTCCTAACCTACATCAATCACATACCACTCATAGAGGACCGTGCTGCCCTGATTAGTCGCACACTCCACAAGGCTGCCCTCCAAATCTTTCCCCACACCACATGGTCCATTAGACCACCACCTCTTGGTTCTGTACCTTGTAACAATTGGTATGATGCGGAGTGCAAGGCTTATCGCCGACAGCTCCGACTTGAAACCAGATGCCACCTCCCAAACACACCAGACACGGTATGCAAGTACCAACGTCTCATACGTTGGAAGAAGTAGATTTCTTCATCGAAATGAGGAGTTGTTGCACATCTTGTACAGCAGCAACTCTAAGGATTTTTGGCGGAGATTCCTTGAGCATAAGTCCCCATCACCCCTCACCGACACGAGAGTCTAGCACATGTATGCACACCATCTTTATGATGTCCCACACCAGCCTACTCCATATCTCATACACACACCTTGCCCCACCACTTGCACGTTGTTCACCAGAGGGGGAGTCAAGGACGTGACATTGAAATTGCACAATGGTCGAGCTAAGGATCACGAGGAGTTATGCACTCAGTTTATCACATATGGGATCGACACATTAGCCTCGATCCTAGCAAAGCTATTTAATGATGCTGTTTGCCTTGGCTTCCCCCGCACTTGGACACTCAACACCATCACCCCCATCCACAAGGCAGGGGATCCCATGTACTCGAGTACTTACAGGACTATCATGATTGGACATGTGATGTCCAAGATCTATGCAGTTGTATTGGATGCATCGGTCAGCCAGTTCGCAGAGATGAGAGGGCTCAGAGCAGAGGGTCAGGCCACGGTTTCAGGCGAGACCATGGGACTATGGATCACATACTCCCACTCAGGAGTGTCATAAAGGAGGCCAGGTCATGGAAGGAGAGGCTATATTGTTGCTTTGTGGATTTTTGCAAAGCCTTTGACATAATACCTCGAGCTCATCTCATCACACGCCTACAAACACTAAAATTTGATCAGGAGATCATCTGGGTAGTCATGGCACTGTATGAGAGAGTCTCAGGCCGAGTTCGGACAGGCGCAGGTTGGACAGATGAGATCCTAGTACCATTGGGGTCAAATAGGGTTGTCCCTTATCACCGACCTTGTTTGGCCTCTACATCGATGAGCTTGAGACTTTCATGGGGGCGTTCGAAGGGACCAGTTTCTCACTTATCGAGATCATCATCAGGATTCTTCTTTATGCAAATGACGTGGCACTCTTGTCATCCACACCCGAGGGGCTCTAGCAACACCTGGATGCACTGCAGGATTTTTGTTTATCCCATGATTTGGAGGTCAACCTTGGCAAGACCAAGGTCATGATCTTTAACACCTCTTGAGCAAACATGCAACGGAAGCAGGTTACTTTTACTTTCGGTGGGTCACCAGTTGAGATTGTATCCTCATACACTTACTTGGGGGTCATCTTCTCCAGCCCAATCTTCACAATGAGACCAGTGATGCAGGCCGAACTGAAGCAGGGGACACGCCTCACTGGCTCGGCTAGAGAGACAATGCTTTCACTCCCACTTCTAGGACCCTTGGACCAAGGCTCTTCTCTTCGACTCCTTGGTCCGACGAGCCGGTATGTATGGTAGCCCTTGTTGGGGGCCTGACATGTCAGAGATAGAGTGGACACGGGTGGAGCACTTGCAGTTCCTCATGCTCTCACGGTTGATCCAAGGGAAACCGTCTATACCACATCACATCAGTCAGGCCGAGTTTGATGCTTCTCCACTCTAGCTAGATGCAGCCTTTCAGACCATCACATATCTACACCGGGTTAGATCATACGGGGACTGCATATCAGGGAGATAGAGGTTGCCATGGTTGGCTCTCGATTCCTCCATGAGGTTGGCAGTAGAGGGAGATGAGCAATGCTGGTATGCACGGACTCACAGATGGTTTGTGAGACTAGGGTTCCACATCGATAGGATACCTTCTTTTCAGTACAGTTTAGATGCCCCTCTGGTACTCCCACCCACACACCTTTAGGACCTGATGGTTGGAGTCTAGGGAGCTTCCAGTGAAGCTGAGTTTCTACAAAGATTACTATCTTCGTATTTCAGAGGAGGGATTCATCACACCACTAGGGTACACTGAGCTTCATATGCCTCACTCACTACAGATCTCCATCGAATATTTTCAGGTATCATCACACCGCCTCTGCATAGAGAGCAACAGAGCAGAGGGGATTCCTAGGGAGCATCGCTTATGAATATTGTGCGACTGTCAGGAGGTTGAGTCGGAGGAGCGTTTTATTTTCAGGTGCCCAGTGTACTACGAGATCCGAGGTCGCTACCACCGCCTCTTCAGAGACAGCTCCGAGCACCTTTCCAGATTTCTCGCCTACCCAGATTAGAGATGGCTCGCGACCGTCATTCACAAGGGGGTTCGACACAGAGAGTACTTACTCAGGCGACAGGGCTTGGCCACATCACCAGACACCTCTCAGAGTTCTTCCCATCGAGTGACATTGATCGTCAAGTCTCTAGCCGCAGATGTGACAGGGACTCTGACCCACCGACGATTGTAGCATGACACACGAGACATCGAGGGGACACACAGATCACTCTGGGGGACCTCCCGTCATTGTTTAGACCCGAGATACGTCCCACGGGAGTCACGGTGGCTCTAGCCTTGTGTCGAGCTTCGTCGTCCAAGAGATCGAGATGCACGGCACCCCTTAATGGGTGCCAGCATCCCATCACCGACTATGCACCAAGCAAGGAGACATGACATACGGAGGATTCCGCTCCGCTCCAGTCGTTTTCTTTTCATTGTTACATTCAGATGTATTTGATTATGTATGATCAGACTTAGGGTTCAACACAGGTGATGATGCTCGTTTCAGTAGCTCCACCCTTACTGTGATTTGTATCATGTTTTCTTTTAGTCTCATAGACCCATCGGTCTTTCAAAGACTTAATAAAATTTATTTATTTCTTTCTTTCTCATGCGCTTACGTCTTGTCTCAATTCATGTGACATGAGTGTCTTGGATCAAGGTAGAGTTGCTTTCCTCAAGCTGTCCTCTCATCCCATCAACTCAAGTACGTCTTTATGCTCCATTTTCTCATCTCCTTGCTTGCCTTATTATGCATCACAATACATTGAGTTTCTTCATTAATTGCTATATATCCTTCATTAAATTGCTCTTGACCTCTAAATTTTATAAATGAAGGAGGATGATCTATGATGTGGATATTCTTTTTTTCTAAAGGAGTCGCTACCACATAAATTTTGGCATTGCTATTGGGGACGCAATGCAAAGTGATAGTTTTGGCTATGTGTGTAGATAGATCCCTAAGTCTAACAAGGGGCATAGAGAATATGATATGTTGGTAAAACTATTCCACAATTCATGAGAAGAATAGAAAGATGCTTTACTAGCAAATAGATGCCTTTTGCTTCCTTTGTGGTAGAAAGCTAAACAAGGTAAGAAGGGTAACAACATAACTAAACCACACAAATGCCTAATTCATTAAAGACAAAAAATATGCCAAAGCAAAAGTTATCATCTCTGTGAATACTTTTTTCGCATTAGTTTGTTAATTAGTGAAACTGAAGCCTTGTTGAGCTCAAGGAATGAACCAGAGCTTGATGTATTTAGTAGGATTGAAAGCTAGATTTTGAAAAAAGGTGAAGTCTAGCCTTCAACATTAAATTAAAACCTTGAGAATATGTCAAATTTTTATATACTAAATATATATTTTTGAAAACTAGTATGCTAAATATACTTTTTTGAAATTTTGTTAACTTTTGGAAATAAGGCAAAAAAGCCCCAAATTTGGAACCTTGGTGGGATAGGGATCGAGAGAGATGGTAGAACTAAGGAATACTTATCCCATGTTTCGAGGTTTACCTCTTGCTAGAAAACCATTTACCCCCTTTGTCCAAAAGGCAACTACTAGCCCTTGTCTTTTATCCCCCTTTGTTTAAAATGCAACTACTTGCCCTTGTCTTACATTCTCAAAAGGATAGCCATGTTCAGAAGCCCCCCTATCTTTTCCCTTTGTTCAAAAGGGCAGGCACTAGCTAGCTTGTGTCTAAAAGAGTAGCCTTCTATGGTTGCCCTATTTTTCATCTTATTTTAAGCGGTCCTATGTGGGATGGTGTGACCCATCTCCATGCATAATTTGGCCCTATTTGGAATTTAGGACTCCTTTAACCATCTTCCATGCCTTTGAAAGCTTGTTGATCATCTCAGCAATGGTGGGTTAAATTTTCATAGGGTAAGGCCAAAGAGGGGTTATAGTTTCCCAAATGCAATGGACCTTGATGGTGAAATGGGTAAGGACCGAAATACATTAAAATTTTTAATCCTATTAGAGAGCCATGAGAATATCTTTCACCATCCTTCCATGGATGATTTTTTCAAGTTAGTTTTGTTCAGAACCTAAACTTTTATATTGGCATCGAAAGTTTGTATGACCTAATAAAAATAAATGTTTGAAATATTTGCTAGAATTTGAAACTTTTATGCAAAGAAATTTAAAGTTTTGCCAAGATTTACAATTTTTACTTCAAAATTAAAAAGAAAACATATAAGGAAGTACTACATTCTACTAATATTGTGAAACTACAAAAACAATCTTGAAAACTTTTCCCAAGATTTTATATTAATATATAGTCATAGCTTCGATAAAAGCATCCCTGCATCCTTCCCATCCTTCAAATCCCTAGTCCCAATCTAGGGCCCAAATTTGGGGATTTTTGACTACTACACAAGGGCAATGCAATCCCAACGAACGTCGAAATTTGTGGCTATATGAGAAGAAGGATGTGGCCCAAATCCATGCACAATTTGAGGTAATTTGGAATCCCATTAATTCTATTTCATCATGTTCCATGCCTTTTTAGTGCTTCTAGATTACCATGATGATGGTCAAAAATTTTATAGGATAAGGCCAAAGCAGGGTTGGCTTTTTGGCTAGAAATGAGGTCAAACAAACCTATCGAGTTCGTGGTTGCAATGGGAGAGGGTGCAGCTTGCACCCATGCATAGCGAAATGTGGTCTCATGTTCATCCAGTTGAACCCAAACTTTGTAGGATGCTAGGAATTATTAATTCCCATGCCCGCACCAACATTGCATGGTGCATCTCGAGTGCATGTGCATTCAAAATAGGAGTAT
Source organism: Dipteris shenzhenensis (assembly GCF_047967505.1). Classification (NCBI taxonomy): domain Eukaryota; kingdom Viridiplantae; phylum Streptophyta; class Polypodiopsida; order Gleicheniales; family Dipteridaceae; genus Dipteris; species Dipteris shenzhenensis. Next base: position 3,580,502 of record NC_141597.1, read on the forward strand.
TAAAATTACAAATGATTAACAACAATTAAAATTTAAAAAATGGTTTGTTAAATAGATGAATGTGATATATTCCAACAAAACATTTATTTAGAATTGTAGCATGGTTTAGTGGTACATAAGCCTTCTCTTTGTACTTAGTTTTGGATGGTCAAACACGCTTGCCAAAACCTCGTTCTCATAATGGGGTAATTTGTTTCGGTCTTTTGGGGTTCTCTCTCTTTCTTAAAGAAAACAAGATTGCTCTCTACATACTTAGCGATCACTTTTCTCATAGTTCATATCCTCTTGATGAAGTATAATACATAAGAAATTACATAATAAGCTGAGTAAATTACAAATAAACACATCAGATGGAATGAGAAGTTTGTACAAGTCAGTGAGCATGCCAAGGAAGATAATCACTTTTGATGTGGAGAAAGAAAGTTTATCAAAGTCTTTGAAAGACCAAAGGGTCTATGAGACTTTACAAAACCTCATAGAATGAGCTAAAGGGGCAGAGCCTCTGATTGGTCATCATCACCCACAATGAATATAGCATAATCATATCATATCAAACCTAATACCTCAGAGAAATATTAGCACATGGACAAGGTGGTAAGTTGTGATGTGACATCACTATGATGATCCTATAAAGATCAGGCCAGCTCAATGGGAGTATGATCAAGGGGAGTGTGGCAATGAATGAGGATGTGATGACCATGAAACCTATGATAGGGCACTTACGGTGGTCTATATATGTGACACATTGTGGTCTCCTAATAGTGGCCCTGCATCAAACAAGTGCCACTGTGACCCTGGTCTATAGTGTCCTGGTTTGATGAACATACAAGGGATATCCCCAAGCATGTTCTATGTGTCATCCCATTGTTGAGTATACTGTATCACTGGCTCTGGATGAGATCTGGATATGGTCCTCATTGACACTTGGATGTGGTGGTCCTATGATCCGACTGGAAAAACTCCATGATCATGCTCTAAGTAGAGTCTGTCTATGTGCCCTGATCCCACCCTGTGTATCGTGAGCAAATGCAATCTATGCCTCGACTTCATGGATGCAAGCAACTATGCATCTTTGATTTGGATAAGAAAGGAAGCTAGCGAGGGGTCCAAAAGCCATCCTTGAAGAGACAATGATAATGACCTTAGATCTCATAACAAACTGGGCATCTGAAATTGAAATGCTTCTCTAACTGAATCTCTTGTCAATTACAAAAGCTACAGATGTGGCTCTCCCTAGGTATGCCCTCAAGACATCCACTCTCAATATGGAGTTGGTGCAATGAGACACAAAACTACCTGATCAATATCCTCAATGAATATGGGAGGTGGATTTGGTTATACCCTAGTGGATAAATGAAAGTCGTCCTCTAAAATCCATATGCAATGGTCCTTCTAGAAGTTGAGCTTCACTAGAAGCTTGCTAGAAGCCAGCCACGTCCTAATATGGGTGGATTGTAAATGAGAAATTTCAAAAAAGGAAACAAGGAAAAAAAGTCGAAGGTTTTTCCATGAAATTTTTACAAAGCACCTTACCAACACCCATTTTGGTGGATATCTTGATGGCAAAGTAGAAATGATCTAAGGTCCATATGAGAGAAGGGGGGAGAGAGCTAATACGAGTGCATTGAAAATGAGAAATTTCAAAAAAGGAATAAAGAAGAAAAAGAAAATAAGCTTAAATTTGCAATGAAATGCTTATGAACCATCCTTACCAACACCCACTTTGGTGGATATCTTGATGAAATGTTTACGAACCATCCTTACTAACACCCATCTTGGTGGATATCCTGATGACTAAGCAGAACCATATAGGTAAATAGAGAGATTTACAAAGATGGATCTTCTAACTCCGTGAACCTCTTAAGGCATACTGGTGTTATATATGCAAAGCACATATAACAACTAGAGGGGGCGATGACACAGAGATCACAAAACAAGATTCTAAAGAAACCCTTTGTGTTTCTTTTGAAAAGTCCTTTTTTATTATGGTTTCTAAACTCCAAAGATTTAAAATATTGCAAGTGTTTGTTGATAGCATTATTGAATCTTTGGAAGGAAAATTAATAAAATGTATGTTCCTTCCAAACGGACCCACATTATTCTCTGGAGTAATAATATGTCTTTGTGTTGCTATGCAACAATTCTAGCCCTATTTTGATGCTTATATTGATGATTATGTTGACACTATTGAGTGGTTTTGTTAAGTTTATATTTTGATGCTAAATGAGCCTCTTATTTTGATCCTTGTTTCAACATCATTAAATAAAATAATACCACTTTTAATTCCTAAGTTAAAAATGTTAAAATTAGCAATTTCCATTTTGGCTTGTCAACTAGATACTCAAAGTACACTTGCACTTCTGCAGCCATGCTGGTAGTCACAAGAGCATAATTAGTGCCTTCAACTTGAATTGCTTTGCCTTTCTAAGCCTATGTCAACGTGTTGATCCAACTTTTAGATCAGAATAGATAAAGCCTTGTATAAATGGAAAAAGTATTTGCAATAATGCATATCGCATTACTATAGGATTATCACATGGCACATACTGGGATTTGGCTAACAAAGCAAAGTATGGAGTAAAGTTTAACATTCATGGAAACACAAGAAGGCCCAAAACAAGAGCCTCAATGGTCTCGGCAACAACAATTTTAAAAGACTACATTCATGAAAATGCTTTACCTCAACCCCATCTATCTGAAATGCATCTTTCGATAGGTTTGACAAAAAAAGAAGTGTTTAAGTCTATTGGAGAAACACAGAGGCAAAGAGGGCATGCTCCGACATCTTTTCACAAATTGTATACTCTTTGGAAGAAGAGCTTTGTACATGTCAAATTTCCAAAAAGGCAAAAACTGTCAAAGTGTAGTGATTGTGATGATCTAAAGCGAGCACTTGAGAGTGCAACATTTCCAAAAAAAAAGGAATCATACAAAAAAAGGAGAGAATTTCATCATGGACTTGTTCGGCATTCTAGACTAACACATGCATTTTGGAAGGAGCAAGCTATTTCTATTTCTCATTCAAATGAGTACATGTGCATTATTGTAGATGGTATGGATCTGAACACAACAACATTACCTCAATTCATTAATACTCCACCTAAGCTACAAGGAAAATACTTTTTGAAGACACATCTATGTGGAGTGTTAGTGCATGGATTTAAGTTTTTTGTAGACATATGGATTGATTCCTTGCATCTACATGATAGAAATCAAGTTGTAACATTAGTTATGAAGGCAATTCACGGTGTACATGCAGAAAAATGTCACCTACTAGCAAATTTGAGAATACAAGTAGACAATTGTTGCAGATAAGAGAATAAGAATGTACTCTTTAATGCACTTTGCTCAATGCTAATCGCTCATCGAATCTTTAATGAGATTGAAGATGGGTTTTTGTTGGTTGGACACACACATGAGGATATCAATCAAGTTTTTAGCACAGTCTCAAGAGAGCTAAAACATAGTCTCAAGTTTTTAGCACAGCCTCAAGAGAGCTAAAACACAAGGACATGGAGATGATGGATGACTTGATAAATAAGAAAATGTGGGAGGCAAGTTGGTGGCTGCAAGGAAATGATGTAGAAGAAAAAATAAGAATACTGCTACTAATTATTTCACACATTATAGAGTTTTTGAAGATGCTCACTAAGGAGGAACTAGAAGGAGATAGTGCAAATGAAGAATGCCTATGAAAATACCATTCAAGCATTAAGAAAGACTCCAAATGACGGTGTTCAGACGAGATTGAATGAGGATGGCATTCAAGCAACAAGTGACAATGAATTAAACATTCAAACGAACAAGTGTCAGGATTTCCCATTTGTACTTAACACATTTATCAAGGCAGAATTGAGTTATTAAAAAGGCTTCGTGTCAGAATTCTTTGTGCAAAGACTCATGCAGAGCAATATTTCTTGTAAACATATGACAATGTAAAATTGCAAGCATAGCTATTAATACTTTTGGAGCACATTTAAAGAGTCTTCCATGTCTCTTGTCTATTTTAACCTTTAAATTTTTTGGGACTTCAAGAGTGTTATAGTTTTTTACATCAAATTTAAGTGCATTCTTTTGGATTAAATTATATTAATAACTGCATTCTTTTGGATTAAATTATATTAGTAAGTCTTTATTTTGAAAGTGTTTTTTAATAGATTTAAATTAATAACTCATGATTTTTTTAAAACGTGAATAGGATTGTTAAAAACAAGAAGTACAAAAGTAGGATTTAATTGAAGTTTTTGCAGTAGTAGTGCACCATTATAAAGACATATTGTGAGATTTATTATGTGGAAATGATAGTGCCAAAAAATGAACTTTTGATTCTCGAATGAGATTTTCATAAAGTAAACTTTTCATTTGGGAAGGATTTTTGAGATTAGTCCAACAGTAGACATATGAGTCCAAAATTTATGAAATAAGTGTTTATGGCTGTTACTTGGTCAAGCATAATATTTCAAAAGATTTCTTTGAGTTTCTTCTATTGATTTCAAATTCCTATAGACTTGTTTGAGGAATCTTTTTTTAGATCAAGGAGTATTACAAGGCAACCAATCATGTCATCTTGGCATAGGAAGATGTCTTACTCATGCATAGAAGGAAGACAATGATCCATGGCCAGGAGAGAGGAATACATGCTCCAAGGCTACAGAGGGTGGCAAGCTTCAGGAGATAGAAAGGCTGCAATTAATTTTGAACTAGGTGTGGGTGACTGGGAAAACCCATGTGCTATAGCTACTACAAACCATCGGCATCGGTCCGATCAATCTAGATAAAGCATCATTCATGGACCAAGAGGAGTTGATTTTGATTACTACACCAATACCAAGAGTGAAATGGTTGTAGGAAGCCATCTAAGATGACCTGAAGTATTCAATCAAGAAGCAACCCTCAAGCATTCGATGGATCCATAGAAAGTCTTTATATTGAAGAACTCGCGAAGCCCATACTCAAGCCAAGAACTTGGTGTAACATCTGATTCGAGAACTGTAACCTCAAAAGGAGAATTGATTATCTTTTCTTCATGTGAATTTCACATTTTTTTGAAAAAGATAGGCATTTTGCACGATGCTTTTTGAAAAAACACTTAAAAACCATGTTTTAATGAAAATTTTCTCACAATATCTTTTGGAAAAACGAGCAAAAAATCCTTCATCTAGAATACTAAAATTGCACGAAATACATTAATTTCTCAAAACCATTACAATATGGGCCTATGCGGGTCATTGTTTGCTTGGGTGTAGCCATTTTTGGTGAGGTTCAGGGAATTTTCTGTATATAGGTATCTTGTATGACTCATAACTTATGCATTGCTAAACGGAATTTGGCAAAATTTGTCTTCAAGTTGTAGTACAATTCCAAACTTGAACATGAGACCAAAAAAATTATGGAATAAGGATTTGGAACGAGATCATTAAAGCTTACAACTGCTATGTTGCATGTGAAGCATGCATCTTGAAGACTATAGGATTTACCAATTTATTCAAAAACATCAAAATTTTGTCCTGTACATACATGCAAAAAAGTAATCATTCAAAAGTACACTACGTGAGCTTTTCCTCAACCCATGGAAACACCTAAATGAGAACATTAGGCATGGATTAACGGGCCTCCAATGTTGTGCTAAAGTGACGCACAACCATTTGAGGGTGTGCATGCTCCATAATATTTTTTAATTTGTTGAAATCCAAAACGGATTGAAGATTTGGAATCCAAACTAGTGGGAATACTGCATGGTGGTCTTAAAACATTGATAGTTGTTGGTATTGGTATCTAGATTCACCCTAAAATGGAAGAAGTTAAAAATGTGCATGTGCAAAGATCTTTTAATAAATCCAACACTATTTACAATTTTGAATTGTTTCTTTTTCCATGCACTTGCTTGCTATAGGGCTCATAAGCATGCCAAAGGTCATTGCATTTCATAATAAATAGCATCAAACCTGATAGCATGCCGTTTGGCCTATTTGTGTTTTGAAGCATTTTAGGCCACATTGCACTTGTTTGGGATATCTAGTTCTACTAACGTATATCGCCAAAGGGGGAAAATCGATGGTTGAAAATTTCTCTACTCCCGTAAATTTCAAATTTTCAGACCTCTCGCCCATAATATCTTGGAAGATCAAGTACCTACAACCTGCCCCTGCCCTACAACCTGCACGCACCTTGCACGCACCTCGACATGACCTTGTGTAGACTTTGGTTTGGCATTATCTTCTTTTGGGTAAGTTGCCTTCTATCCTGGGCTGATTGTGGCCATGGCATCAATGGCAACATGCATCTTGCCATGGCTTGCAAGAGAAGCAAATAGAGGCTATGAGATAGGAAAGCTAAAAAGCCTAGTCAAGTCACGAGGAATAGATTGTGGGTCGAGGAAAGCAAAGACACAGTATCGAAATGGAAACAGAAGAAACTTTTGCAACATTTGCAAAGTAGAAACAACAAGAAGAAAGAAGACTCCTTGCATAGCAACAACATGAAGTGGTTGTGTAAATGCATACATTCGATCATTGCCATTGGAGCAAAGAGAGTGAAGAACATGAGCTATGGTGTCACGGTTGGTGGGGGCATTCAAGGTAGCAACATCAAGCCATTCACGTGAATACCAATCTCGAGTCTTCACAAGCTTTAGCTTGCATCCTAAAGTTCATAGAGTAACAGCCCTACCAACACCTCAAGAGATGTATGCCCAAGAGGTGATGAACCTGAGAAATGGCTATAGAAAGTGAAAGGGGTGCAAAGCTTACATCAACGGGCTATAAAGAGGGCAACATTAGCTATGTTGGTGTCCCCTGAAACAAAGGAGAAATGGCTTGGGCACACAATATCAAAGATGTCAATTAGAAGGACCAACATGGCTCTAGTGGTTGAACGTAGAGTAGAAGCAATGCATGATCATTCCAATTTGAGAAGTTTGTGGGCTTCAATAGAACACAAGAAAAGGAGAGATAGCCTAAGTGCAGAAGTCATTGCTACAATGATGACATTTTGGCATAAAAATACAAGAGTTTCTCCAAATAGAAATAACATCTGTAAAAAGTGAATGGGATGCAAGGTGCTTGAGGAGCACATCATACACATGCTTGATACAGTGCAGGTCAATGGTGCCTAAACCAACCTAGTGGTTGTTTGTGATTGATCTTCGGGATAGTTTACTTGTTTCATTTCTTAAACTAGGCTTGGACTAAATGTGATTGTCCTAAACCAGCTTGGTGGTTGGAACATCATGCAACTGTAGGCTAGTTTAGCTCAATCGCCAGTTATGTGATTGTCTTGAACTAGCATGGTTGAACAGACATTAGGTTTTGTCTAGCCCGATGGCATGGCTGAGCAAAAATTAACAATATATTTTGCAATAGAATAGCAATATATTGTTGTTTTACTAAACCAGCCTGGTGGTTGGAACTTCATGCAACCGTGGGCTCATTTAGCTCAATCACTAGTTATGTGATTGTCCTCATCCAACGTGATTGAACAGACATTAGTTGTTGACCAGCCTGGTGGCGTAGTTGAGCAGAACCAAACAACAATATATTTTGCATCAGAAAAGAAATATATTGTTATTTTACTAGACCATCCCAGTGGTTGGATCATAATGCAACCGTGGCTACTTTAACTCAAGCACCAGTTATGTGGTTGTCCTAAACTAGCATGGTTGAACAGAAATTACTTGTTGACCAGCCCGGTGGTTGAAATTATTGTGTTTCTTAGTACTTAAACTCTACTTAAAATTTTTAAATTTAATTTCCTACTATTTGGGTCATATACCACTATTTCGAGACCGGGATGGCTTGGACTTAATGTGATTATCCTAAACCATCCCGGTGCTATTCAAGACAAACAAAAGTTACTAATTGAAATTGTGAAATTCAGAAATGAAATGCAATATATTGTTATTTTCTAATTGTGAAATTCAGAAATGAAAAGAAATATACTTGTTGTTGTCTAATATGTGAAGTTAAGATGTTCAAGCTAAACTAGCCCAGTGGTTGAAATTGTGACAGTATCCTAAACCATCCCGGTAGTTGAAATTGTGACTGTCCTAAATGTGTCCTAAACCATCTTGGTGGTTGATTGTCCTAAACATGTCCTAAAGCAGCCCTATGATTAAAATTGTGATTGTCCTAAACCAGCCCAGTAGTTGAAATTGTGACTGTCCAAAACCATCACGGTGGTTAAAAATTATTTTGCTTCATTATGTACTTTAATTAGATCGCATTTTTGCACGTACTGTGTTTTGTCTTGTTTTAGTAGTGCAAAAATGGGGCTCATTGTACTATTGTTCCATTTAAAAGAGGGCTCACTATTCTATTTCTCCCACATGTTGGGTCAGCAGATGGAGTTGTATCTCAAGTTAATGGATCATAATCTTGACATTTCGATTGGGCAGAGGAGCTTTGAGCATTGTAAGCACTAGTACATTAGGAAACTCAAAGACAGGAATGTTTGTTGCTGCAAAACACACATACACTTTGACTTGGCTCTGCAAGCTATGAATGACTTGAGGTATGGTCGTGTTGGAGCATTGCTTAATGGGGATCGATGCCCATGTCTCCATGATGAATGTGAGTCTATAGGCCTCTTGGATCCTCATCATGTGTTGCAAGGGAGAGTAGGTTCTATAGCCTAAAGTCTCTGTGGGAGCCAATGGTTTGTCCAAAGGGAGATCATGAGTCGTGTCGCATTGAATGCATTCATGGTACATGCAAGCATTGCAGTCTGAAGATGAAGAAGAAGACATTTCATGTTTGTCCAAATGAAATGAGGGAAGACAACCATGTTGCTCTAAAATGGAGAAGATTTGGAAATGTGAATGTTGAAGGATCCGATAAAAAAAGATGGCTACTATTGCATAAGAGCACAGTCTCAGCTGAGGGAGATTATAGGTCATGTGGTTTAATCCATCCCAAAATATGTGCTTCACAATTTCACGGTGGCCAGCTAGTAGGATAAGCTATTTAGGACATGCCTTGCCAATTTTCCCCATGACACTATTGTCTCTGTCATAGATTTTGCTGAAAATTATTCATTTTAAGAACAATATGAGATACAAAGTGTTCACGGGTACAACAAGTAGATAACAATTCTTATGCATATCAAGTACACTCATTTGCTTGATTCTTCTATGATTGATGCCAATTTGCTTGTTGCTGACTCACTCCTGACTCACAGGAGTCTAGGTTAGTGCAATACACATACCATTTCTACATTTCAGATGATAGGGAACATGACACCTTATTTGTACAACATTCTTTTCTATTACATTGGGAATGGTTGAAAAATGAAAATCCCCATGCACAAAATATAAAACAACATTGGGTGTGGTTAGAGGGTGCTACCTCTCAATTTAAATCAGCACATGGATTCTACTTTGTCTGAAGGTTTCCACTCAGCACCAGGCAACTTTTTGCTTTGCATTTTTTGACTAGGATTCATAACTATTGCTTGTGGTCTAGAGCCTTGTGACGAGCATGGCTGACTGACTTCCACTAAACTAGGATCTGTACTATCTTCCATTGACTCCTTTGTTCTAGTATAAGTCCTAATTTTCACAAATCCCTCACGAGAGTCAATGACCTCTAACTTGTAATAATGACTAAGGATTCTACATCTTTTACATCAACCTTTATCACATAATTTTCCATGAACACTTTTAAGCAATTAACTCATATTTCATAGAGTTTACAGTATGAACATGCAACAATGAAATACTAAACTAACATTTTACAAAACCAATAGGCAATAGCACTTACATATATTCTAAATAATTAAAACATTGCAAAATTATAAAAAAAAAAAAGCTTTTGCATACCTGAGACCTAGTAATAGTCTCTCTGGAGTTACCAATGTATAATTTGAAAGCCACTCTATTGTCTTCACATGTGGTCCTATATAAAAATTATTATTGAAAAATACATGCATGTAGATTACAACACAAGCCTAACAATACAAGATACACATGATTCAAAAAATAATAACACAATAGTGAGCTTTTCTTTAGGACATATACTACCTAGAATAGGACACAATGCCTAAAAGTCAACCACACAACAAAACACAAATGTAACTAAGATGAATGGCCTCCTCAGGGATTACTTTTGCCCAACTCACTATAGGACAACGAACCCAAGATTCATCCATTGCACAATACCTATGTTAGAAACGTCACACGAGGACTACTACTACACAATAATAGGACTAGTAGCCCACAATACACAACAAATAGCATACAATCATAAGCAACACGTGAGAATAGATATTAGGACTACTCTTGCCTAAAGAAGGACAAATGGCCCAAAACACCTATTTCATTAATTTTGGAACTTTTTGTGTTGTTTTTGGACGAAGCCCAAAAATCCTTCCCAAATGAAAACTTTACTTTGTGAAAATATCCTTCCCAAATCAAAATTTGACTTTCTTGAAAATATTCTTCCCAAATCAAAAGTTCACTTTGTGGCACTATCATATTCACATAAAAATATTGTTTTTTCAATCTATACTTTTGCACCAACATGCAAGAATTTGAAATAATCCTATATTAGAAATTCTAGCTATATCTAAGTTATTTGTTAATTTAATTATTTTTAATATTTTTCCTTGACATTTTTCCTTCCCAAATCAAAAGTTCACTTTGTGGCACTATCATATTCACATAAAAATATTGTTTTTTCAATCTATACTTTTGCACCAACATGCAAGAATTTGAAATAATCCTATATTAGAAATTCTAGCTATATCTAAGTTATTTGTTAATTTAATTATTTTTAATATTTTTCCTTGACGTTTTTCGTTGACGTGATAAATTTATAAATCCATGAAAGGAGACTTAAATATTTCATGAAAATAACATTGTCACTCGGCAATATGCACAAAATTTAGCAAAACTTTTAATAAATAGAAAGAAGACATTATGCCATAAGACCCAAGTTTTGTATTGAACCAAAGAGGTATAATAGCAATTATAGCTATTATTATATGATTACATTGAGAGACGTTGCTCTCAGCTAGAGTCTTTATATCCAAAATGATATAGATTGAACATATGTTTACAATTTAAATTGTTGCTCTTAAAGAGCCTCAATTCGTGCCATCTGCATAATTTGACTCCCCATTGTCTTATTGCTCAATGTCATGACAGTCCCTTGCCAGGTGCCATCTGCATAATTTGACTCCCACTTGTCTTGCCAAGCCTTGCCCCTTGGGTGCATTGACTCCCCATTGTCTTATTGCTCAATGCGATAGTCCCTTGCCAGGTGCCATCTGCATTAACTTCCTATTATCTTGCCAAGCCTTGACCCTTGGGTGACATCCAGTGCAAAATACAGGTACCATCTGCATTAACTCCCGCAAGTTATCTTGCCAAGCCTTGCCCCTTGGGTGCATTGACTCCCCATTGTCTTATTGCTCAATGTGATAGTCCCTTGCCAGGTGCCATCTGCATTAACTCCCTATTGTCTTGGCAAGCCTTGACCCTTGGGTGACATCCAGTGCATATTTTGACTCTCATTTGACATAGGAGGTGATGAATTTGATTATAATTGTCTTGGATTGGCTCCTTGCCTAGTACCCAAATAAAATCCTTTAATGGACTTCAATACAAAGCTTTAATCATGGACATTCTTCATTTGCGCTGTCTCCTTCTAGTTCCTCCATGGCGAGCATCCCTAAAAATTCGTGTATATGCAAAATAGTTTGCTGTGGTATTTTTATTTTTCCTTCTACCTCATATCCCATGTGCTTCTTTGATTTCTTTGCCCTTGAATGCCAAGACACTGTGATTGTCTCCGTCGAAACTTGAGAGACCGCTTCATCATTTGGGACCCACTCCTTCATTATACAATTAGTATATAATGTGTTGTTATCCATATTCTCCTTCCTGCCCTTTGGCTCATACCATACTGCTGTAAATGTTGTAGCTCTCCCTTGGTCATCTCTTTGCACATCAACTACTTTTGCAACCCAAAACTTCACATTCTCATATTCATCATCCGATGGCCAAACCACAACAAAACAATCGACCTCTATATCTACTTGTGGCATAAACTCTCTCTTCTTCAGTCCACAATATGGACGTGGGAGTAATGATACAAATTCATTTTCAAAGACTGGAGCTGGGCGCAAATCGTTATGAACATTTGGCCAAAACATATTGCATTCTTCCTTGACATCCTTTGAGCCTCGCATTCTCTCAAGGTCCTTTATTAAATTTCGTGTCTTGTTAATTACAGTGGTAGTGTGTTCTCTCCAAGTAGGCTTCGAATCAGGATATCTTCGGAGCATTTCCTCTTTGTATGTAATAAATGCTTTTAATCCTTCTATTTCACAATTAGACCTCTCATTAAATTCTTGTATAGGAGCCCATGTTGGATACCTTTCCTTGCTAGGAATTGAAGTTAAGACACTGTAAGGTTCTTCAGGTTCCCATTTTGTATCATGAGAATACTGTTGCCATTGCATTACGGGTTTTTCATCTTAAAAAAAAAAACGAAAGTAGTGTGGATTGGTATGACTTGTCAATGCATCACCACCCGTTTGTATGAAAGGTAGAATGAAGCTCTTCCAATCATACATTCTTTCGAGCCTCTCACATACTGTACTTTCCTTACGACCACCAACTTGCCTGCCACATCTTCTTACCAAGTCATCTATTGTCTCCACACCCTTGCATTTAAGCTCCCTTGAGACTGTGCTAAAAACCCGATCGATATCCTCATGTGTATGCCCAACATACAAAAATCCACATTCGACCTCATTGAAGATTCAATGAGCAACTAGCATGGAGCAGAATGCAAACATGAGTACATTCTTATTTTCTCGCTAGCAATTATCAGCTTGTATTCTCAAAGTCGGTGGCAGGCGACCTTTTTCTGCATGTACATTGCGAATTGCCTTCATAATAGATGTTACAACTTGATTGCTATCATGTCGATGCAAGGAATCAATCCATACATCTGTAAAGAACTTAATTCCATGCACTAACACTCCACATAGATGTGTCTTTAGAAAGTGCTTTCCTTGTAATTTAGGTGGAGTGGCAACAAAACGAGGCAATGTTGTTGTATTCTGATCCATGCCATCTACAATAAGGCACATGTAGTCATCAGGATGCGAAATAGCTTGCTCCTTCCAAAATGCATATTTTTGTCTGGAATGTCGAATAAGGTCATGATGAGATTTTCATTTTTTTTTTAATAATTCCCTTTGATTTGGACATGTTGCACTCTCAATCGCTCGCTTTAAATCATCACAGACATTGCACTTTGACATTTTTTGCCTCCTTGGGATTTTAACATATCCAAAGTTCTTCTTCCAAAGAGTATACAAAGTATGAGAAGAAGATACGGCATCCCCTCTTTGCCTTTGCTTTTCTGCAATAGAGTCAAATACTTCGAGCTTTGTCAAGCCCATTGGAAGGTGCATTTCAGTGATCGCGTCACCGTTAGGGAGTTTGGTAGATATATGGGGTTGAGGTAAAGCATTTTCATGTATGAAGTCTTGCAAAATTGCTGCTACCCTGACAGTTGAGATTCTTGATTTGGACCTTCCCTTATTACCGTGAATGCTAAATTTGTTGCCGCCCTTTGCCTTGTGACTAAATCCCAATATGTACCATGGGATAATCCAGTAATATTGCGATATGCCTTATTGCAAATCCTTTTTCCATTTACGAGAGGTTTTACCTTTTGTCTTGAACTTAGCCTTTTATTGCCATTCTGAAGAAAGCAAGAGAGACTTGTGAGAAGGTATTCATTTCTTTCGCTTCCTCTTCTTTGCCACATGTGTCCTCTACATTCCCTGATGTCTGCAAGATCAATGAAGCGCATACATCTTCGCTTGCAACATAGATATACCAATGCATTTAACATGTTCTCCTTCTTCATTACTCTCTTCCTCTTTGGTTGCTTTTGTGGATCTGCCTGGATTCACTTTCTCTTCATGCATATGTATGACCGTTTTCGTTCCTCGTGCACATTGTTATCTGTATTTATGCACTTCTTCTCCTCACATTTGTTTGTAACCAAGCATCCATGATTGGTTGTTGCATCCTTGTCCATATCACAATCAAAGTTAAATATTGAATAATCCTCTGTTGATCTCATCCTCGTTTTTAACATACTCTTAGGACCATTCAATGAATTCAATATTCTACGAGAGTATTGAGAACCTTGAAACTCTTCCACTCCTGAGAGAACATCACTCATTGGGACATCTTGCATGGCTTTCACAAATCCACAACCTTGATTGACACCAGTTTTGTTAATATGCATGAACTCATCCACACTTGACAAGACATCGCTATTGAAACCTTTGCCCTTCTCACTGTGCAAGAACTCATCCACCCCTGATAAGGCTTCGCTTCTAAAATCATTTTGTTTCTCGGAACCAATGAACTCATCCACTCCAGATAAGATGCCACTTCTATAATTGAGTATATTGAAATCATCCACATTTGAAGTGATAGAGCCTGGTACATGGGCACACTTTTTAGGTCCTTTGATATTGTAGTATACGTTGTCTTTATCATTGAAAACCACGTGCCTCTTTCTCATGTTTAAAAATTGCATGCTCCATCTCATATTCTTGCCTACCTCATAGTAGGGATCACATAAGGATGTTATGTTATCAACCATACCATCATCAGTGACTTTTAGAATCCTCATCTGTGCAAATGACCATTGCTCCACTTGTTCAAATCCCAATACTTCACCTTCTGCTACAGTCTTATTTGCAAATGATCTCATTTGTAAAATGTCCCCTATAGTAAAATCCAAGGTGGTGCACTTTGTATTCTTGATAATGTCTATTGCATAAGTCTCATCTTTGTCCCATGCTATAAATGATTTGTTGGATGTATTGTAGGGAATAACATCTCCAAGTGTTTCCATATCTCCACATTTATACTTTAGCTCAACATGTGCGCTAAGAATCTTTGATACAGTAACTGCCACCTTATCTTTGCCAAGTCTTCGAAAGTGGCAAATTGAATTGGGATCACTATCATGGATTGTAGCAAATGTAACTACTTCTCTTTTGCTACATAAAATCACATCCATCCCTGGAACAAAATCTATAGCCATCTCCTTTGTGAGAGTCCTTCGCAAGCAAGCTGCAGTAGCAACAATTACATAAATATTAGTCTCTTTTTAATAATCTACTCATTTATAATAATTTTTAATTAGTACTTAATTTATTGGTGGGAGAAGTTATCCGATCAAGTACTCATCAGATGGACATGCCAAGTTATCCTTTGCATGGTCGATCGAGCATTAAATACTATTTTTGCTCTAGTGTCATGCACATCCGTAAAAAAACATGAGCCTACTAGGTATGTTATCCAATCAAGCACTAATGGGATGCGTGTGCCACTTTGCATGTAAGTCAATTCCGCCTAGTTGAGGGTGTGTACAAAGTATTGTGCCCATCGGATATGCTTTGCATTGTCGATCAAGCATAAAACACCGTTTTTGCCTTAGTGTCATGCACAACCATGAAAAAACACGGTCCTAAGTGTGTTAATCAAACAAGTACTTATTGGATGGGGGCTCCACTTTTAATGCAAGTTTGTTTCAACTAGATTGAGATGCGTGCAAAGTATTGTCACCATCGGATATGCTTTGCATGGTCGATCACGCATTATACACCATTTTTTCAGGATTTTTTCCCTAGTGATATGCACATCCGCAAAATAACACGCCCTTAGGTGTGTTATCTGACCAAGTACTTATCGGATGGGTGTGCCTCTTTGAGAACATTTCAATACCACCTAGGTTGAGGTGTACAAAAAGTGTTGTGCCCATCGGATATGCTTTGCATGGTTGATCGAGCATTAAATACTATTTTTGCTCGTGTCATGCACATCCGTTAAAAAAAACATGCTGCTAGGTGTGTTATCTGATCAAGTACTTATGCGATGGGAATGCCACTTTGCATGTAAGTCAATTCCACCTGGTTGAAGGTGTGTGCAAAGTATTGTGCCCATCGGATATGCTTTGCATTGTCGATCAAGCATAAAACACCGTTTTTGCCTTAGTGTCATGCACAACCATGAAAAAACACGGTTCCAGGTGTGTTATTCAAAATAGTACTTATCGGATGGGGGATCCAGTTTGCACGCAAGTCCGTTTCAACTAGGTTGAGGTGTGTGCAAAGTATTGTCACCATCGGATATGATTTACATGGTCGATCACACATTATACACCGTTTTTTCCCTAGTGGTATGCACATCCGCAAAAAAACACGCCCTTAGGTATGTTATCAGACCAAGTACTTATCGGATGGGTGTGCCTCTTTGAGAACATTTCAATACCACCTAGGTTGAGGTATAGGAAAAGTATTATGCCCATCGGATATGCTTTGCATGGTCGATCGAGCATTAAATATCATTTTTGCCTTAGTGTCATGCACATCCATAAAAAAACACGCTGCTAGGTGTGTTATCCGATCAAGCACTTATGCGATGGGAATGCCACTTTGCATGTAAGTAAATTCCTCCTAGTTGAAGGTGTGTGCAAAGTATCGTGCCCATCGGATATGCTTTGCATTGTCGATCAAGCATAAAATACTGTTTTTGCCTTAGTGTCATGCACAACCATGAAAAAACACGGTCCTAGGTGTGTTATTCAAACTAGTACTTATCCGATGGGGGCTCCAGTTTGCACGCAAGTCTGTTTCAACTAGGTTGAGGTGTCTGCAAAGTATTGTCACCATCGGATATGATTTGCATGGTCGATCACGCATTATACCACCGTTTTTTCCCTAGTGGTATGCACATCCAATCAAGTACTTATACGATGGGAATGGCACTTTGCATGTAAGGAAATTCCACCTGGTTGAAGGTGTGTGCAAAGTATTGTGCCCATCGGTATGCTTTGCATTGTCGATCAAGCATAGAACACCGTTTTGCCTTTATATCATGCACAACCATATAAAAACACGACCGTAGCTGTGTTATTCAAATAAGTACTTATCGGATGGGGGCTCCACTTTGCACGCAAGTGTGTTTCAAATACATTGAGGTGCATGCAAAGTATTATCACCATCAGATATGCTTTTCATGGTCGATCACGCATTATACACCATCTTTTCCCTAGTGATATGGACATCTGCAAAAAACACGCCATTAGGTATGTTATTTGACCAAGTACTTATCGGATGGGTGTGCCTCATTGAGAACATCTCAATACCACCTAGGTTGACACGTACCAAAAGTGTTGTGCCCATCGGATATGCTTTGCATGGTCAATCACGCATTATACACCGTTTTTTCCCTAGTGGTATGCACATGAGTAAAAAAACACGCCCTTAGGTATGTTATCTGACCAAGTGCTTATCGGATGGGTGTGCCTCTTTGAGAACATTTCAATACCTCCTAGGTTGAGGTGTACAAAAAGTATTGTGCCCATCGGATATGCTTTGCATGGTCGATCGAGCATTAAATACTATTTTTGCTTTAGTGTCATGCACATCCGTAAAAAAACACGCTGCTAGGTGTGTTATCTGATCAAGCACTTATGCGATGGGCGTGCCACTTTGCATGTAAGTCCATTCTACCTAGTTGAAGGTGTGTGCAAAGTATTGTGCCCATCGGATATGCTTTGCATTGTCGATCAAGCATAACACACCGTTTTTGCCTTAGTGTCATGCACAACCATATAAAAACACGGCCATAGGTGTGTTATTCAAATAAGTACTTATTAGATGGGGGCTCCACTTTGCATGCAAGTTCGTTTCAACTACGTTGAGGTGCGTGCAAAGCATTGTCACCATCGGATATGATTTGCATGGTCGATCATGCATTATACACCATTTTATCCCTAATGATATGCACATTCGAAAAAAACACGCCATTAGGTGTGTTATCTGACCAAGTACTTATCGGATGGGTGTGCCTCATTGAGAAAATTTCAATACCACCTAGGTTGAGGCATATGAAAAGTTTTGTGCCCATCGGATATTCTTTGCATGGTCGATCGAGCATTAAATACTATTTTTGCTCTAGTGTCATGCACATCCGTCAAAAAACACACTGCTAGGTATGTTATCCGATCAAGCACTTATGGGATGGGCATGCCACTTTGTATGTTAGTTGATTACACTTAGTTGAAGGTGTGTGAAAAGTATTGTGCCCATCAGATATGCTTTGCATTGTCGATCAAGCATAAAACACAGTTTTTGCCTTGGTGTCATGCACAACCATGAAAAAACATGGTCCTAGGTGTGTTATTCAAACTGGTACTTATCGGATGGGGGCTCCCGTTTTCACGCAAGTCCGTTTCAACTAGGTTGAGGTGTGTGCAATGTATTGTCACCATCGGATATGATTTGCATGGTCTATCACGCATTATACACCATTTCTTCCCTAGTGGTATGCACATCCGCAAAAAAACACGCCCTTAGGTATGTTATCTGACCAAGTACTTATCCGATGGGTGTGCCTCTTTGACAACATTTTAATACCACCTAGGTTGAGGTATAGGAAAAGTATTATGCCCATCGGATATGCTTTGCATGGTCCATCGAGCATTAAATACCATTTTTGCCTTAGTGCCATGCACATCCGTAAAAAAACACGCTACTAGGTGTGTTATCCGATCAAGCACTTATGTGATGGGAATGTCACTTTGCATGTAAGTCAATTTCACCTAGTTGAAGGTGTGTGCAAAGTATCGTGCCCATCAGATATGCTTTGCATGGTCGATCGAGCATTAAATACCATTTTTGCCTTAGTGCCATGCACATCCGTAAAAAAACCCGCTTCTAGGTGTGTTATCTGATCAAGAACTTATGCGAAGGGCGTGCCACTTTGCATGTAAGTCAATTCCACCTAGTTGAAGGTGTGTACAAAGTATTGTGCCCATCGGATATGCTTTTCATTGTCGATCAACCATAACACACCGTTTTTGCCTTAGTGTCATGCACAACCATATAAAAATACGGCCATAGGTGTGTTATTTAAATAAGTACTTATTAGATGGGGGCTCCACTTTGCACGCAAGTCCGTTTCAACTACGTTGAGGTGCGTGCAAAGTATTATCACCATCGGATATGATTTGCATGGTCGATCAGGCATTATACACCATTTTTTCCCTAATGATATGCACATCCGCAAAAAAACACGCCATTAGGTGTGTTATCTAACCAAGTACTTATCGGATGGGTGTGCCTCATTGAGAACATTTCAATACCACCTAGGTTGAGGCGTACAAAAAGTTTTGTGCCCATGGGATATCCTTTGCATGGTTGATCGAGCATTAAATACTATTTTTGCTCGTGTCATGCACATCCGTAAAAAAATACGCTGCTAGGTATGTTATCCAATCAAGCACTTATGGGATGGGCATGCCACTTTGCATGTAAGTCGATTCCACCTAGTTGAAGGTGTGTGCAAAGTATTGTGCCCATCGGATATGCTTTGCATTGTCGATCAAGCATAAAACACCGTTTTTGCCTTGGTGTCATGCACAACAATGAAAAAACACGGTCCTAGGTGTGTTATTCAAACTAGTACTTATCGGATGGGGGCTCCAGTTTGCACGCAAGTCCGTTTCAACTATATTGAGGTGTGTGCAAAGTATTGTCACCATCGGATATGATTTGCATGGTCGATCACGCATTATACACCTGTTTTTCCCTAGTGGTATGCACATCCGCAAAAAAACACGCCCTTAGGTATGTTATCTGACCAAGTACTTATCGGATGGGTGTGCCTCTCTGACAACATTTTAATACCACCTAGGTTGAGGTATAGGAAAAGTATTATGCCCATTGGATATGCTTTGCATGGTCGATCGAGCATTAAATACCATTTTTGCCTTAGTGCCATGCACATCCGTAAAAAAACACGCTGCTAGGTGTGTTATCCGATCAAGCACTTATGCGATGGGAATGCCACTATGCATGTAAGTCAATTCCACCTAGTTGAAGGTGTGTGCAAAGTATCGTGCCCATCGAATATTCTTTGCATGGTCGATTGAGCATTAAATACCATTTTTGCCTTAGTGCCATGCACATCCGTAAAAAAACACGCTGCTAGGTGTGTTATCTGATCAAGCACTTATGCGATGGGCGTGCCACTTTGCATGTAAGTAAATTCCACCTCGTTGAAGGTGTGTGAAAAGTATTGTGCCCATCGGATATGCTTTGCATTGTCGATCAAGCATAACACACCGTTTTTGCCTTAGTGTCATGCACAACCATATAAAAACACGGCCATAGGTGTGTTATTCAAATAAGTACTTATCAGATGGGGGCTCCACTTTGCAGGCAAGTCCTTTTAACCTATGTTGAGGTGCGTGCAAAGTATTGTCACCATCGGATATGATTTGCATGGTCGATCACGCATTATAGACCATTTTTTCCCTAATGATATGCACATCCACAAAAAAACACGCCATTAGGTGTGTTATCTGACCAAGTACTTATCGGATGGGTGTGCCTCATTGAGAACATTTCAATACCACCTAGGTTGAGGCATACGAAAAGTTTTGTGCCCATCGGATATCCTTTGCATGGTCGATCGAGCATTAAATACTATTTTTGCTCTAGTGTCATGCACATCCGTCAAAAAACACGCTGCTAGGTATGTTATCTGATCAAGCACTTATGGGATGGGCGTGCCACTTTGCATGTAAGTCGATTCCACCTAGTTGAAGGTGTGTGAAAAGTATTGTGCCCATCGGATATGCTTCGCATTGTCGATCAAGCATAAAACACCTTTTTTGCCTTGGTGTCATGCACAACCATGAAAAAACACGGTCCTAGGT
This sequence comes from Dipteris shenzhenensis, assembly GCF_047967505.1. Classification (NCBI taxonomy): domain Eukaryota; kingdom Viridiplantae; phylum Streptophyta; class Polypodiopsida; order Gleicheniales; family Dipteridaceae; genus Dipteris; species Dipteris shenzhenensis. The sequence continues at coordinate 3,601,267 of NC_141597.1, forward strand.
GTGTTATTCAAACTAGTATTTATCGGATGGGGGCTCCAGTTTGCACGCAAGTCCGTCTCAACTAGGTTGAGGTGTGTGCAAAGTATTGTCACCATCCGATATGATTTGCATGGTCGATCACGCATTATACACCGTTTTTTCCCTAGTGGTATGCACATCCGCAAAAAAACACGCCCTTAGGTATGTTATCTGACCAAGTACTTATCGGATGGGTGTGCCTCTTTGACAACATTTTAATACCACCTAGGTTGAGGTATAGGAAAAGTATTATGCCCATCGGATATGCTTTGCATGGTCGATCGAGCATTAAATACCATTTTTGCCTTAGTGCCATGCACATCCGTGAAAAAACACGCTGCTAGGTGTGTTATCCGATCAAGCACTTATGCGATGGGAATGCCACTTTGCATATAAGTCAATTCCAACTAGTTGAATGTGTGTGAAAAGTATCGTGCCCATCGGATATGCTGTGCATGGTCGATCGAGCATTAAATACCATTTTTGCCTTAGTGCCATGCACATCCGTAAAAAAACACGCTGCTAGGTGTGTAATCTGATCAAGCACTTATGCGATGGGCGTGCCACTTTGCATGTAAGTCAATTGCACCTAGTTGAAGGTGTGTGCAAAGTATTGTGCCCATCGGATATGCTTTGCATTGTCGATCAAGCATAACACACTGTTTTGGCCTTAGTGTCATGCACAACCATATAAAAACACGGCCATAGGTGTGTTATTCAAATAAATACTTATCAGATGGGGGATTGACTTTGCACGCAAGTCCTTTTCAACTACGTTGAGGTGCATGCAAAGTATTGTCACCATCGGATATGATTTGCATGGTCGATCATGCATTATACACCATTTTTTCCCTAATGATATGCACATCCGCAAAAAAACACGCCATTAGGTGTGTTATCTGACCAAGTACTTATCGGATGGGTGTGCCTCAGTGCGAACATTTCAATACCACCTAGGTTGAGGTGTACAAAAAGTTTTGTGCCCATCGGATATCCTTTGCATGGTTGATCGAGCATTAAATACTATTTTTGCTCGTGTCATGCACATCCGTCAAAAAACACGCTGCTAGGTATGTTATCCGATTAAGCACTTATGGGATGGGCGTGCCACTTTGCATGTAAGTTGATTCAAACTAGTTGAAGGTGTGTGCAAAGTATAGTGCCCATCGGATATGCTTTGCATTGTCGATCAAGCATAAAACACCGGTTTTGCCTTGGTGTCATGCACAACCATGAAGAAACAGGGTCCTAGGTGTGTTATTCAAACTAGTACTTATCGGGTGGGGGCTCCAGTTTGCACGCAAGTCTGTTTCAACTAGGTTGAGGTGTGTGCAAAGTATTGTCATCATCGGATATGATTTGCATGGTCGATCATGCATTATACACCGTTTTTTCCCTAGTGGTATGCACATCCACAAAAAAACACGCCCTTAGGTATGTTATCTGACCAAGTACCTATTGGATGGGTGTGCCTCTTTGACAACATTTTAATACCACCTAGGTTGAGGTATAGGAAAAGTATTATGCCCATCGGATATGCTTTGCATGGTCGATCGAGCATTAAATACCATTTTTGCCTTAGTGCCATGCACATCTGTAAAAAAACACGCTGCTGGGTGTGTTATCCGATCAAGCACTTATGCGATGGGAATTCCACTTTGCATGTAAGTCAATTCCACCTAGTTGAACGTGTGTTCCAAGCATCGTGCCCATCGGATATGCTTTGCATGGTCGATCGAGCATTAAATACCATTTTTGCCTTAGTGCCATGCACATCTGTAAAAAAACACGCTGCTAGGTGTGTTATATCTAATCAAGCACTTATGCGATGGGCGTGCCACTTTGCATGTAAGTCAATTCCACCTAGTTTAAGGTGTGTACAAGGTGTTGTGCCCATCGGATATGCTTTGCATTGTCAATAAAGCATAACACACCGTTTTTGCCTTAGTGTCATGCACAACCATATAAAAACGCGGCCATAGGTGTGTTATTCAAATAAGTACTTATCAGATGGGGGCTCCACTTTGCATGCAAGTCTGTTTCAACTACATTGAGGTGCATGCAAAGTATTGTCACCATCGGATATGATTTGCATGGTCGATCACGCATTATACACCATTTTTTCCCTAATGATATGCGCATCCGCAAAAAAACACGCCATTAGGTGTGTTATCTTACCAAGTACTTATCGGATGGGTGTGCCTGATTGGGAACATTTCAATACCGCCTAGGTTGAGGCGTACGAAAAGTTTTGTGTGCATCAGATATCCTTTGCATGGTCGATCGAGCATTAAATACTATTTTTGCTCTAGTGTCATGCACATCCATCAAAAAACACGCTGCTAGGTATGTTATCTGATCAAGCACTTATGGGATGGGCGTGCCACTTTGCATGTAAGTCGATTCCACCTAGTTGAAGGTGTGTGCAAAGTATTGTGCCCATCGGATATGCTTTGCATTGTCGATCAAGCATAAAACACCGTTTTTGCCTTGGTGTCATGCACAACCATGAAAAAACACGGTCCTAGGTGTGTTATTCAAACGAGTACTTATCGGATGGGGGCTCCAGTTTGCACACAAGTCCGTTTCATCTAGGTTGAGATGAGTGCAAAGTATTGTCACCATCGGATATGATTTGCATGGTCGATCACGCATTATACACCATTTTTTCCCTAGTAGTATGCACATCCACAAAAAAACACGCCCTTAGGTGTGTTATCTGACCAAGTACTTATCAGATGGGTGTGCCTCTTTGACAACATTTCAGAACCACCTAGTTTGAGGTATAGGAAAAGTAATATGCCCATCGGATATGCTTTGCATGGTCGATCGAGCATTAAATACCATTTTTGCCTTAGTGCCATGCACATCCGTAAAAAAACATGCTGCTAGGTGTGTTATCCGATCAAGCACTTATGCGATGGTAATGACACTTTGCATGTAAGTCAATTACACATAGTTGAAGGTGTGTGCAAAGTATCATGCCCATCGAATATGCTTTGCATGGTCGATCGACCATTAAATACCATTTTTGCCTTAGTGCCATGCACATCCGTAAAAAAACACGCTGCTAGGTATGTTATCCGATCTATGGGCTTGCCACTTTTCATGTTAGTCAATTCCACCTAGTTGAAGGTGTGTGCAAAGTATTGTGCCCATCGGATATGCTTTGCATTGTCGATCAAGCATAACACACCGTTTTTGCCTTAGTGTCATGCACAACCATATAAAAACACGGCCATAGGTGTGTTATTCAAATAAGTACTTATCAGATGGGGCCTCCACTTTGCACGCAAGTCCGTTTAACCTATGTTGAGGTGCGTGCAAAGTATTGTCACCATCGGATATGATTTGCATGGTCGATCACGCATTATACACCATTTTTTTCCTAATGATATGCACATCCGCAAAAAAACACGCCATTAGGTGTGTTATCTGACCAAGTACTTATCGGATGGGTGTGCCTCATTGAGAACATTTCAATACCACCTAGGTTGAGGTGTATGAAAAGTTTTGTGCCCATGGGATATCCTTTGCATGGTCGATCGAGCATTAAATACTATTTTTGCTCGTGTCATGCACATCCGTCAAAAAACACGCTGCTAGGTATGTTATCTGATCAAGCACTTATGGGATGGGCGTGCCACTTTGCATGTAAGTCGATTCCACCTAGTTGAAGGTGTGTGCAAAGTATTGTGCCCATCGGATATGATTTGCATTGTCGATCAAGCATAAAACACCGTTTTTGCCTTAGTGTCATGCACAACCATGAAAAAACACGGTCCTAGGTGTGTTATTCAAACTAGTACTTATCGGATGGGGGCTCCAGTTTGCACGCAAGTCCGTTTCAACTAGGTTGAGATGAGTGCAAAGTATTGTCACCATCAGATATGCTTTGCATGGTCGATCATGCATTATACACCATTTTTCCCCTAGTGATATGCACATCCGCAAAAAAACACGCCCTTAGGTATGTTATCTGACCAAGTACTTATCGGATGGGTGTGCCTCTTTGAGAACATTTCAATACCACCTAGGTTGAGGTGTATGAAAAGTGTTGTGCGCATCGGATATCCTTTGCATGGTCGATCGAGCATCAAATACTATTTTTGCTCTAGTGTCATGCACATCTGTAAAAAAAAACACGCTGCTAGGTATGTTATCCGATCAAGCACTTATGGGATGGGCATGCCACTTTGCATGTAAGTCAATTACACCTAGTTGAAGGTGTGTGCAAAGTATTGTGCTCATCGGATATGCTTTGCATTGTCGATCAAGCATAAAACAACGTTTTTGCGTTAGTGTCATGCACAACCATGAAAAAACACGGTCCTAGGTGTGTTATTCAAACAAGTACTTATCGTATGGGGGCTCCAGTTTGCACGCAAGTCCATTTCAACTATGTTGCAGGGCGTGCAAAGTATTGTCACCATCGGATATGCTTTGCATGGTCGATCACGCATTATACACCATTTTTTCCCTAGTGATATGCACATCCGCAAAAAAGGACACCCTTAGGTGTGTTATCTGACCAAGTACTTATCGGATGGGTGTGCCTCTTTGAGAACATTTCAATACCACCTAGGTTGAGGTGTACAAAAAGTGTTGTGCCCATCAGATATCCTTTGCATGGTCGATCGAGCATTAAATACTATTTTTGGTCTAGTGTCATGCACATTTGTAAAAAAACACGCTGCTAGGTATGTTATCCGATCAAGCACTTATGAGATGGGTGTGCCACTTTGCATGTAAGTCGATTCTACCTAGTTGAAGGTGTGTGCAAAGTATTGTGCCCATCGGATATGCTTTGCATTGTCGATCAAGCATAAAACACCGTTTTTGCCTTAGTGTCATGCACAACCATGAAAAAACACGGTCCTAGGTGTGTTATTTAAACAAGTACTTTTTGGATGGGGGCTCCAGTTTGCACGCAAGTCCATCTCAACTAGGTTGAGATGCGTGCAAAGTAGTGTCACCATCAGATATGCTTTGCATGGTCGATCACGCATTATACACCATTTTTTCCCTACTGATATGCACATCCGCAAAAAAACACGCCCTTAGGTGTGTTATTTGACCAAGTACTTATCAGCTGGGTGTGCCTCTTTGAGAACATTTCAATACCACATAGGTTGAGGTGTACAAAAACTGATGTGCCCATCGGATATCCTTTGCATGGTTGATCGAGCATTAAATACTATTTTTGCTCTAGTGTCATGCACATCTGTAAAAAAACATGCTGCTAGGTATGTTATCCAATCAAGCACTTATGGGATGGGCGTGCCACTTTGCATGTAAGTCTATTCTACCTAGTTGAAGGTGTGTACAAAGTATTGTGCCCATCGGATATGCTTTGCATTGTCGATCAAGCATAAAACACCGTTTTTACCTTAGTGTCATGCACAATCGTCAAAAAATGCAGTCCTAGATGTGTTATTCGACTAAGTACTTATGGGATGGGCATGCCACTTTGCATGTAAGTCAATAATACCTAGGTTGAGATGTGTGCAAAGTAGTGTGATGATCGCCTATGCGTGCATTGTCGATTAAGCATAAATCAGCATTTTTGCCTTAGTGTCATGGACAACAACCAATAAAAAACATGGTCCTAGGTGTGATATTCTAAAAAGTACTTATTGAATCGGCGTTCCACTTTGCATGGAATACCATACCACCGCTTTTGAGGCACGTGCAAAGTATTGTGCCCATCGGATATGCTTTACATGGTAGATTGAGTATTAAATACCGTTTTTTGCCTTGGTGTCATGTACAACGGTCAAAAAACACGATCGTAGGTGTATTTTTCAAACAAGTACTTATCGGATGGGGATGCCACTTTGCACACAAGTCAATACTGCCTAGGTTGTGGAACGTGTAAAGTCTTGTATCCATTGGATATGCTTTGCATAGTCGATCTCACATGATACACCATTTTGTTCCTAGTGTTATGCACAATCGTCATAAAATACTTTTGGAGGTGTGTTATCCGAACAAGTACTTATGAGATGGGTGCACCACTTTGTATGCAAGTCAATAAGACCTAGGTTGAGGCGTGTACAAAGTTTTGTGCCCATTGGAGAAATGTAGATGCGATAATATTAGAAAATTCTCGGTATGTGTATATGTGTGTGTGTGTGTGGCAAACAATTTTGATACAAAGTAAACACCTAGTGCACAAATTATGCACTTTATACCTTGAGTAAATAAGCTTTTGATGAGGATAAATATGTCCTTGAATAAAAGCACAGTTGTTGTATGACCACAATAGGATCGCTTTGACACCTGTGATTTTGCCCATATGTAAGTTTGCAAATAGTATAAAAAATCATATAATAATATATTAATAGTTTGCAAATGTGTATAGCAAGTGAGTAATGGGAAGTGGAAGTGGGAATGAGGAGGGAGGAGTGGAATGGGAGAGGGAAGTAATAAGGGTGTATGATAATAAGTATAAAAAATAGTATAATAATATATTAATAGTTTTCAAATGGCAAGTGAGTAATGGGAAGTGGAAGTGAGTGGGGAGGGAAGAATGGAATGGGAGAGGGGAAGGTAATAGGGGAGTAGGATAATACGGGAGTGAAATGAGTGAGGGAGTTAATAGGTGATGAAAAAGAGGAGGGTGAGATGGGGAAATATGGGATTTTGGGAAATGGGAGGAGTATGGGACGTGGTGGAAATGTGGGATGGGAGTGGTGGCAATGGGGAGGAAGAAGAAATGGATGGATGGGGGGAGGGCTAATGGAAGATTGGGATGAGGGATGGGGGTCCAATGGGAGAGGGGGAGTAATGGGAGCCAATGGGAGAGGGGATAAATGAAAAGCCAATAGGAGAGAGGGGAGGAATGGAAAGCCAATAGGAGAGGAGGAGGAAAACCTAATGTTTCTTATATATAGTCTTCCTTCTTCATTCATTCTCCCCTCATTTCATTCACTGAAGCAAGAAAGCAAGGACGATCAAGAGAGCAAGGAAGGAAGAGCAAGAAGGCAAGAAAGAGCAAACTTACAAACTTTTTCCAGGTACTTGCAAAATTTTTTGATTAATTTTTTTTCTAAATTTTTTTTTAAAATTTGAAGAGAGAGGAACTAGAGAGAGAAAGGTTCAGGGGAGGAGAAGAAGAGGATGGAGGGACTGGAGGGAAGGGAGGAGGAAGGGAGGGAGAGGGTGGGGCTGAGTAGAGGGAGGAAAGGAGGAGGGAGGGGGGGAGGAGGGGGGGACTGGGTCTCCCATGGAGGGGGGAAGGGGGGGCTGGCGGCCTGGAGGGGGGGAAGGGGGGGGGGAGAGGAAAGGGGGCGGGAGGGGCTGGCGGCGCTGGCGGGGGCGGGGAGGGGGGTGGGTGGGCGGGAAGGGGTGGAGGGCTGAGGGGGGGGCGACTGGCGGCCGCGGCCACCAACTCGGGGGCGGGGAGGGGAGTGGGTGGGGGGGAAGGGGGTGGGAGGGGCTGAGAGGGGGGGGCTGGCGGCCGCAGCCACCAGCTCGGGGGCGGGGAGGGGGTTGGGTGGGAGGGGTGAAGGGGGTGGGAGGGGCTGAGAGGGGGGGGCTGGCGGCCGCGGCCGCCAGCTCGGGGGCGGGGAGGGGAGTGGGTGGGGGGGAAGGGGGTGGGAGGGGCTGAGAGGGGGGGGGGCTCGGGGGCGGGGAGGGGGTTGGGTGGGAGGGGTGAAGGGGGTGGGAGGGGCTGAGAGGGGGGGGGCTGGGGGGGAAGGGGGTGGGAGGGGTGAAGGGGGTGGGAGGGGTTGAGAGGAGGGGGCTGGCGGCCCGGGGGAAGGGCGGATGGGAAAGGGGGGGGAGGGCTGGGGGGGTCGCGAAGGGGGGGGGGAGGGCTGAGGGGGGGGAAGGGGGTGGGAGGGGTTGAGAGGAGGGGGGGGCAGCCCGGGGGAAGGGGGGGTGGGGAAGAGGGGGGGGGAGGGCTGGGGGGGTCGCGAAGGGGGGGGAGGGCTGAGAGGGCGGAAAGGGGGTGGGAGGGGTTGAGAGGAGGGGGGGCTGGCGGCCGCGGTCGCTAACCCGGGGGAAGGGGGGGTGGGGAAGAGGGGGGGGGAGGGTTGGGGGGGTCGCGAAGGGGGGGGAGGGCTGAGAGGGCGGGAAGGGGGTGTGAGGGGTTGAGAGGAGGGGGGGGTTGGCGGCCGCGGCCGCCAGCCTGGGGGAAGGGGGGTGTGGGGAAGAGGGGGGGAGGGCTGGGGGGCTGGGGGGTTGTAAAGGGGGGGTGGGGAAGAGGGGGGGGAGGGCTGAGAGGGGGGGGCTGGCGGCCACGGCTACCAGCCCGGGGAGGGGGTTGGGTGGGGGGGAAGGGGGTGGGAGGGGTGAAGGGGGTGGGAGGGGTTGAGAGGAGGGGGGGGCTGGCGACCGCGGCCGCCAGCCCGGGGGAAGGGGTGGTGGGAAAGGGGGGGGAGGACTGGGGGGATAGCGAAGGGGGGGGGGAGGGCTGAGAGGGGGGGAAGGGGGTGGGAGGGGTTGAGAGGAGGGGGGGCTGGCGGCTGTGGCCGCCAGCCCGAGGGAAGGGGGGGTGGGGAAGAGGGGGGGGAGGGCTGGGGGGGTCGCGAAGGGGGGGGGGGAGGCTGAGTGGGCAGGAAGGGGGTGGGAGGGGTTGAGAGGAGGGGGGGCTGGCGGCCGGCCCGAGGGAAGGGGGGTGTGGGGAAGAGGGGGGAGGGCTGGGGGGTCGCGAAGGGGGGGTGGGGAAGAGGGGGGGGAGGGCTGAGAGGGGGGGGCTGGTGGCCGCGGCCGCCAGCCCGAGGAGGGGGTTGGGTGGGGGGGAAGGGGGTGGGAGGGGTGAAGGGGGTGGGAGGGGTTGAGAGGAGGGGGGGGCTGGCGGCCGCGGCCGCCAGCTCGGGGGAAGGGGGGGTGGGAAAGGGGGGTGAGGGCTGGGGGGTTCGTGAAGGAGGGGGGGGGAGGCTGAGAGGGGGGGAAGGGGGTTAGAGAGGTTGAGAGGAGGGGGGGGCTGGCAGCCGCGGCCGCCAGCCCTGGGAACGGGGGGTGGGGAAGAGGGGGGGAGGGCTGGGGGGGTCGCGAAGGGGGGGTGGGGAAAAGGGAGGAGGGTTGAAAGGGGGAAGGGGGGGAAAAGGGGTAGGGGAGGAAGGGGGTTAGGGGGGGGAGGGCTGGCAGCCACAGGGATGGGAGAGGGGGAAGGGGAGGGGGGGAGCGGGAGGGGAGGGGTCGACGGGGGGGTTTTGGCGGCAAAGGGAGGGAGGGGAGGGGAGGGCGGGGGTCGAGGGAGGGAGGAGTTTTGGCGACGGAGGGAGGGGAGGGAAGGGGAAGGGAGGGGAGGGAAAGGGGGGAGGGCGGGGTCGAGGGATGGAGGGAGGGAGGGAGGGGAGAGGAAGGAGAGAGAGGAGAGAGAGAGGGAGAGGAGAGGAGGGAGCAGAAGGAGAGAGAGGGGAGAGGAGGATTTGACTTACTATCACGAGCAAGAGCGACAAATAAGATTTGACTTACGAGAAGAATGAAAAGGACTTACGGGAAGAATGAAAAGGACTTACGAGAAGAAAGTATCGAGAAGAATGTTGAAGAAAGTATCAAGAAGAATGTTGAACACAAATTTGAATTCAAAAGGAACGTACGAGAAGAAAGTATAAGAAGAATGTTGAACACAAATTTGAATTCAAATTTCCCTCTCTTTTTTGAAAATTCAAATTTATGCGTAGGAGGAGTGGGCTAGTTTTTCTTATATATACTTTTCTTTCCATTCATTCATTTTAACTCTCTCCTCATTTCATTGAAGCAACCAAGAGCGGAAGAGAAAGGATAAGCGGAGCCTTACTTTTTTCACTTTTTGCAGATAAGTGGAGCCTTACTTTTTTCACTTTTTCCAGGTACTTGTATTCTTTTTCATTCGTCTTGTAATTCTTTTTCTTTACTTACAATTCTTTTTCAATTAGTTTCTTGTTAAAGTTTTTGAGTTCTATTTCTTAAAATTCATCTTGTAATTCTTTTTCTTTACTTATGATTCTTTTTCAATTAGTTTATTCTTAAAGTTTTTCAGGAGGGTGGTCTTTTAGAAGGCATTATAATTCTTTTTAAATTAGTTTCTTATTTGAGTTTTTGAGTTCTATTTTAATTAGTTTTTTATTTATATTTGAGTTTGAAAATTTGAGAAATGAGAGAATAGGGAGGGAGAGAAAGAGAGAGGAGAGAGGAGAGAGGGAAAGAGAGAAATTAAGAGAGAGAAGAGGAGCTCCTTAAATGAGAGAGGAGAGGGAGAGAGGGAGAGAGAGAGAGAGATTCACAAAGAGAAGAGGGGCTCCTTAAATGAGAGAGAAGAGTAGGGAGGGAAAGAAAGAGAGAGGAGAGAGGGGGAGAGAGATTAAGAGAGAGAAGAGAGTCTCTTGGGGGCCGTGGCTGCTTTGAGGGAGGGAGAGAGTAGGGAGAGAGAGAGGGAGAGAGAGAAAGAGAGAGAGAGGGAAAGAGAGAGAGGGAGAGAGAGAGAAAGAGAGAGAGGGATTAAATTAGTTTCTTATTTGAGTTTTTGAGTTCTATTTTAATTAGTTTTTTATTTATATTTGAGTTTGTAAATTTGAGAAATGAGAGAATAGGGAGGGAGAGAAAGAGAGAAGAGAGAGGAGAGAGAGAAAGAAAGAAATTAAGAGAGAGAAGAGGGGCTCTTGGCGGCTAGAGAGAAGAGGGGCTCCTTAAATGAGAGAGAAGAGTAGGGAGGGAAAGAAAGAGAGAGGAGAGAGGGGGAGAGAGATTAAGAGAGAGAAGAGAGTCTTGGCGGCTGTGGCTGCCAAGAGAGAGGGAGAGAGGGAGAGAGAGAGAGAGAGATTCACAGAGAGAAGAGGGGCTCCTTAAATGAGAGAAGAGTAGGGAGGGAAAGAAAGAGAGAGGAGAGAGGGGGAGAGAGATTAAGAGAGAGAAGAGGGTCTCCTGGGGGCCATGGCTGCTTGAGGGAGGGAGAGAGTAGGGAGAGAGAGGGAGAGAGAGAGAAAGAGAGAGAGGGAGAGAGAGAAAGAGGGAGAGAGGAAAAGAGAGAGAGGGAGAGAGAGAGAGGGAGAGAGAGGGAAAGAGAGAGATGTTTATCAGGATGAAACGTGGCGAGAGGAGAGAGGGAAAGAGAGAGAGAGAGAGAGAGAGAGAAGAGAAGAGGGAGACTTAGGGAGAGAGAAAGAGAGAGAGAGAGAGAGAGAGAGAGGGAGAGAGAGGGAGAGAGAGGGAGAGAGAGGGAGGAATGAAACTTCTATGCTAGAGGGAGGGAGAGGGAGAGAGAGAATAAGTGGGATGAGGATAGAGAGGAAAATACTTAAGAGTTGTCAGAGAGAGAGAGAGAGATTAAGAGAGAGAATGAGGTGTCTTGACTATGGCTACAGAGAGATTTAGGAGTCGAGTGAGAGAGAGAGAGAAAGTAAAGAGAGTTTTATATATTTACATGTTTTATATTATACTTTTAAAAAATTATAAAAGAGTGAATTTATGGTTTGTTTTGAAGGTGAGATAATATTTTTATATATATTCATCTTTTAAATTGAAAAATGTTAACTTTTCTTTAGATACTTGTTCTTCATTTATCTCACATGCAGGTTTAGCCTCTACATCACAACCCCTTCTTTTGCATATTTAAGCCTCTTAAACCCCAGCACATTAAAATGAACACAGAAAAAGAAATTATTTATTGCTTTTCTTCGCTTCAACGGTTGGTTTAGCATAGTTTAGCATAGATTAGATTGCCTTAGAGGAGAGACAATTCTCCAAGTTGCCAATCGAAGCCATGCTCAAATTTTTCTAACTAGTTCCTAATCGTTGTCAGTCCCTTCGCTCACATGCGGTTTAACACTCATAACATGCTATTAAATAAGACCTTTTACCATTTACCAAGAAGTTTATCAGTGGGCAGATTGCATGAGCAGATATTAGTGGACAGATTACATATATCAGTGGACAGATTACATGTCATGGGACATATTGGAGCTTGATGATTATTGGTTATTTTTATTACATTTGTATAAATATTTAAGCTCCTTTATTGTCATAAAAACCCTTGTAAAGCCTTCTATGCTATTTTTTACATTTATTGTCATATGAAGTGCCTTGTAATAAACCCGACCATCCCGACCATTCACTATTTAACGAGTATCAGCGGGATGCATAAGTGGATATCATGTGGGTTGCATAAGTGGATATCAGTGGAACAGTTTTTAGTGGATAGATTGCATCAGTTGGGTATCAGTGCACAGATATCAATGGATGGACAGATTACATGTCATCACGAAGATTGAAGCTTTATGACTAGAGGGCAAATCAATGGATGGATAGATTACATGTCTTCACGAAGATTGAAGCTTTATCACTAGACGACATTTTATATTACTTGTAAAGCTTTATTGGCTAATTTTTTTACATTTGTACAAATATTTAAGCCTTGTAAAGCCTTTTAGGCTATTTCCCACATTTATTGCCATATGAAGCCTTGTAAAGCCTTTTGGGCTATTTCCCACATTTATTGTATCAAGGGTTGTATATTGTACTTTACTTGTATGTATCTAAATTCTTCATTATCTTTTCTTGTAGGATTATGGAGCAATCAGCTAATGTGATGGCTATCCTAAATGACTCTGAGATCAGAGAATGGGTTTCTGATGTCACTCTGAATTTCAAAGGAAAGGAATATAGCCCCAATGGCTTTTGTAGGTGGACTCGATATCACATGGGCAGAAGAGCTTGGTTTCTTCATCAAAAGGAAAAGATACTCTTTCTACTTATGTCAAAAAGGGAGTTCAATGGTGTTGAAGATCCATGGGATGCTACTTTCTTCAAAAAAGATATGACTTCAAGCCTTGTGGTAGGCATAATAATACAGCGAAAAGACACCTTTGTGGATATTTTAACAAAGAGTTTAGATCCTGAAGTTGGCGGTATTCATTTTATTGTGTCAAGGAGAGACTCAAAGACCTTTGTGATGCCTCCTCCTCAACCATCAAAGTTTCCAGAGCTGCAAAGTGCATTGGAGAGTCTTTCATATACTTGGGAGCAATTTCCTAGTGTGGTGGCAAAAAGGATGCATGCAAAGATAATGTTTGAATACTTTCAGGATGCAGAATATGCTCCTCATATTCAAGGATCTTCACATGAAGGAGATCAAAAAGCTCAGACTTCGATGCAGGGACAAGAAGAACAGGCACACTGTCACAAACCTGTAGAACATGAGTGCAAACTTCTAGAGCCAGAAACGGTGGATGTAACTAAGGATGATGAAAAACAAGCCTTGAGTGCACGGGAATTAAAAAAAATTGAAGAAGATCAAGGTCGATCCACTGCAGTTACGCTAGAAGCTCTTGCTAGCAAACCACGACGTGAAATGCAAAAGGCTCGTACTGCAAGAGCCACGGTTCCAAGCAGTAAAAAAAGACATCGTCCCACTGTAGAGAAAGATAATGTGGATGAAAAACGGTCAAAAAAAGAGAAAGATGAAGAAGACTCAGAACCCGAGGCTGAAGATGATCATGATGAACTCACATTAATCAAAAATCTTAATCTGCGTCTTAATGAAGCAGTTACAGATGATGATGTGGGATATATCTGGGGTCAAAGGACGTGGTTTGTGAATGCCAAAGATGTGGAAGCTGCAGCTCTCTTTACTAATAGCCGAAGCCTCAGATATATCCTATGCAATGCAAATATACGAGGCTTTGAGAGATGGTAAGAAACCTGTGGCAAGCAATGTGGTCTTGCGCCCAATAATGTTTTGTCCAACCAAAAATAGTTTTTTGTATCAAATAACATTTACAGGGCCTACACATTTCGAGGAAACCTTCAGTCAATTCTTTAAAGGCACTCTTAAAAATATTCCACATGAACAAGGTGAAGAGGCATAAGGTGAGAATATGCTAAAGGAAGTAAAGAAGGAATTCCTCCTTCATTGCAGATTCCAGCCCATTGATGGTCAACATTGGGCTTATGCTTGTAATCAGATCGTAAGGGAAGCAAAGGAGGGCAAAAGACTCACTCCAGAACAATTTGCAAAGATAAGTTCATTCCATTATTATCGTGCAACAATCTGTATATTCAAGCATGAGATCAAGTATTTGATTGAGTCCAAAAGACTTAATCATTATGTCCATGGAAAGCGTAAGATATCCTCAACATCAGAGGTCTTACAGAAGGCAAGGGTTATATGGACAACATTTGGTTCTCCAAATCTTGATTTGAAGCGAAAGGTCACAAAAGCAGACGCCGACACACTCACAAACTTCTATACTTCTTTGAGTGCAGTTGTGCCTAGGGGAACTCAAGAGCAAGAAGAAAGTATGACAAGCCTCAAGGTGGTGAGGGACAGATATGCCGACTACACTTCTATCATATTTCGTCCTGTTGAAGTGTTCAATGAGATGCTTGAAACGTGCATTGCTTGTGAGCGTGGACAGCTGACCTATGAAGCTCCTTTGTTTATCTCCGGCAAGTCAAAGGTAATGGATAAGAAGGAGTTGATGGCAAGGATGTGGAGGCCTATAAAGTACTTACCTGATAAGTGTGCATCCATGGCAGCACAAAAAATTTTAAAGAAAGAATGGTTTTTTGGAAAAAAAGACAAAGACCACTGCATGGAAGAATGCATCAATGTACAGGTGAGGCGTGATGCAGTGCATAGTGCCATTAAGTATTTGCTGTCAGAGAAACAAATTCCACTAACTCATTGTAACATTGACTATAATGTGGTGAAGCATATAGCTTCTTTATCAACACCCAAGGTAAAGCTATGGGCAAACAGGTGGATTAAAAAGGATGAAGATGGGTCGGAAATAGTAACCTCTTATATGAGAAAAGAAATCCCACAACAGGTGGTTGCATATGTGGAAAGATTAATCAGCGAGATAAGGATGCCGACAGATATGCACCAAAGCTTTCAATTCGATGTAGAGGTTACGATAGAGTTTGGAAGGCTTGTGAACTTCAGGGGAGTCTCAGAAGATGACTTCTTCAAGAATGAGTTAGCATGGGATAAGCCACAACTATTCTTTATCAATGAAGTTTCTAGCGATGATATCCATAACTTCATTGATAGAATAGTATATACCACCATTAACAAAGTGGCGATTTGCAACATTGTCATTTTTGTTGATAAAAAAGACAAAGAAGCCATGCAGGTTACTCTAGAGTGAGCATATTCATCAGATTTGAAGATCTATAGTGGTGTTTATGCAGCAAAGAGAGGCAAGAGAGAATGTGGCATAGCGATTCAAACTCTTAAATCATTCTTTCTGTGTATGCGGAGTCCCAACCTTGATCACTCCTTACAAAAGAACATAAGAGGGAATTCAAATAATTTGAGATTGATGCTAGAAGAGCAAGATATTCCCAGGTCCATACATTATAAAAAAAACAACTATGGAAGTCCTGCAAAAAGTGGGAGTCTCTTGCTTACCATGATGGAGAATTTGCTATCGGCAGGTTGGGAGGTCACCTTGTGTAGGATGGGATATTTATTTGAGGATCTCCTAAGAAAAGGCAACTCCACAAATATTATTGAAAATAAGCATTTCATGGCTTATTTCCAGCTTCAAGCAGATCTAACCACAGGCTATGAAAAAGAGATAGACCACAAGGACACCGATGACATGGATGATTACCTTGAAGATCGTAATGTCCCAGTTGATGATGATGAAAAGATGGACTTACATGACCTGTTCACAGAGAGGTTGGTGGATGAAGACAAACATGATGATGCCTTCTTTGATAATTATGGCTTGCAGGGTTATGAAAAAAGGCCACTACGACAATACTTAGTAGTATGAACTCTCTATTTCTCAACTAAATACAATTTTTTAAATAAGATTTAAATTTAAAGATAATGAATCTAATCTCTCATATTTGTTTACAGGCAATAGAGGGAGAAGAAATGGATGAAGTCAATACGGAGGCACGCCCTTCTACTTCAACAATGCAACCACCTCTAAATTTGATTGAAAAATCAAATTTAGCTACATTGGATAAAATGGAGAGCTCATTTGAAGTTAGGATCGTTTTGAAACGAGAACCTCAGTATTTAAGGTTTGGTAGAGTGGAGGTTTCAATCCTCTCCAATCCTTTAAAAGAGGTTAATGACAATGTTATCTTGGCCATTCTCAGGTAACGTTTATTTATTTGTTGCTACTTCAATGAGCTAACATTTGTTTATTTATTCACAGTGTAGTTATATATCAGTTTCCTAGTGCAGAATGCAAATCAATTCTATGAGCTAATGTTTGTTTATTTCTTGGTGCAGTGTAGTTATTTCTCAGCTTCCTAGTGCAGTGCAGCATCGTGTCTACATGCTCGATGCTCTCCTTTCTTCTATTCTTAGCTCTCCTCAAAAGACTATAGAAGATGTTTGTACCTATTTAAGCCCTTTGAATTTAGACGGGGTGCGAGTCATCTTAATGCCTTATCATGAGGCGTAAGTATCAACTCTAACCTTATTTTTACTATTTCTTTGGCAAGTTTGTGTAAAACAATAATCATTTTTATTTTGGTCATGTAGCTCACATTGGAGTTTGATCTTCTGGGATCTTGAACTCAACCATTTATGGTTTGTGAATTCAATAGAAGGCTATCATGCCAACTCCCCAAGGTAATTATTCTCTTAATATTTTTGATACTTTCTTATTTTGTATCTTATGATCATGACATATTAATATATTTAATATGTCATGATGGACAGTGCTGCATATCGGCTAGTATCTGCTGTCAGAACAACCACGGAGCAACAAGATCAAGTAGAATTCAAAAGACGTCTGCCAGTGGAGCAAAAAGATGGACACAGCTGTGGGTGGAGAGTTGCCTACAACTGCATGTTGTTTCTTAGAGAGATTTTTGATTTGGAGTTACCAGTCAAAATGGAATCATATACAGAAGCCGATCTGCTAGCATTTCGGGCTGAGAGTATTCAACATCTAATTACTACCATTGGGAAACAACCTAAAAATATGACTACATTGCAGCATGTATAAAACCTTATCTTTATACTTGTATGCTTGTTCAAGCCTTTAATTGGGATGTGTAAATCTCATAACTTTTTTATATTTTCCTCCAAGAGGAGAAGAGACTGAGTCTAATGAAAGCATGCTATCTTTATACTTCTATGATTATTTAAACCATTATTTTTATTTGGGATGTGTAAATCTCATAACTTGTCTAATGAAAGCATGCTATCTTTATACTTCTATGATTATTTAAACCATTATTTTTATTTGGGATGTGTAAATCTCATAACTTTTTACAATTTTCCTCCAAGAGGAGGAGAGACTCACTCTAATGAAAGCATGTATGAAACCTTTTTAAATTTTTGCTCCAAGCAGAGGAGATACTCACTCTAATGAAAGCATGTATGAAACCTTATCTGCTTGTTTAAGCCTTTATTTGGGATGTGTACATCGCATAACTTTTTTATATTTTTATGGTAGAAGGAGGATGTGGAGGACATAGCAAGTGAAGAAGAATACAATGTAGACTACTCTCTTAATAAGATGAGTCATGAAAATATGAATCTATTGGAGCAGATTGGAAGTTCATTCACCGCTATGTTGTTAATTCGACAACAACCTCATTTTTTTGAATTTGGTGAAGAAGAGATTTCAATCCTCTTGAATCCTAAGAATGAGGTTAATGTCAAAGTCATTACAACCATCCTCAGGTTTGATGCAGCCTTTTCCTTGGCTTTATACTTTGCTTATTTTGATTAAACCCAAGAAGCTAATACTTTTTTTTTTAATATAGTAATGTTATAGCAAATTTTCCGCAAAATATACAAAGCGTTTCATATATGCTCGATCCTCGTATTTCGGAAGTGCTTAGCAACAAAGAAGAAACCATAGAGGATGTTTGCAAGTGGTTGAAGCACGTTCCTATGAATGACGCACGAGTTATTTTTACAGCATATTATGAGAAGTAAGCATCAAACCCTACTTGTTTTTTCTATTGCATTGCTAGAATTGTCTCAAACATAGTTATTATTCTTTATTGATAATGCAGCTCACATTGGAGTTTGGTAGTCGTGGACATCCTTGCGAAGAAGTGCTTCTTTGCCAACTCAATGACATCCGTCCATGGCAATGTGTCAGAGTAAGTATAGACTACACTTGTTGTCACTTCTTGACATGTAGATTGATATGCAATGCACATATTCACTGTTATTATATGTTTTGATGTGCAGATCAGCTCGAAAGTTAGTAGGTGCTATCGACATAGTAATGCGGCAATGTGACTTGGCACAACAAATAGAGTATATAACATGTCAGGTATCACATCAAGAGAATAGCCACATCTATAATTATGGATGGAGGGTGGGCTACAATTGCTTTTTGGTACTTGGTCAAATTTTTGAGATACAAAATGACACCACACTGTCAACATATATGGATTTGCATCTCTATGCATTTATAACATGTACCATTCGAGCAATCATTGATTGCGAAATGAATGCCGTCAAAGAGTCAAAGAGGATAGAAGACCTCAACTCTACAAACATGGCTTCATTGGAAGGATTGGGAAGCTCTTTTAATGTTAGGGTTATGATTCAACATAGACCTCAGTATCTTGAATTTAGGGGAGAGGAGATTTCAATTCTCTCTAGAGCTTCAAATGAGGTCAATAACAACGTTATGATGGCCATTCTCAGGTTTGATACAAACTTTTTCTCTGCTTGATAATTCAATATTTTGATTAAATCTAATAAGCTAATATTCATTTATTTGTTGCAGTATAGTTATCTCACGATTTGGTAGAGTCGTACAAAATCGTGTGTATATGTTGGGTTCCCTCCTTTCTCCTATACTTAGCGATAGCAGAAAGACAATAGCCGATGTTTGTAAATTGTTACAGCCTTTACATTTACATGGCGTGCGAGTCCTATTTATGGCATATCATGAGATGTAAGTATCATGGCAACCTTTATTTCATCTTATACTGGCAACATTGTGTTAAATAATAATGGTTCTTAATTATTTGTGTAGGGAACATTGGAGTCTGGTGGTTTGGGACCTTGAAGACAACTATTGTTGGTTTGTTAACTCGATTGCAGGCTTTCATGGCTCAGTGCAAACGTAAGTATTCTATTAATCTGTTGTTACTTCTATATTATGTACCTTATGTAATAGACACACTAAGTTTTTTTAATATGTCACGATGAGCAGGTCGATTGAAAAGTTGGTATCTGCTATCAGAGAAACAGGACAGTACAAAGGCTCGGTAGACTTCCAAAAGCGTTAAGTAGTAGAGCAGGAAGATGGGCATAGTTGTGGGTGGAGAGTTGCCTACAACTGCATGTTGATTTTCAAAGAAATTTTCTCACTTAAGCCACAGATCTCATCGGAAGACTCTTTGGAGCTCAAATATTCAGAGGAGGATATACAATTGTTTAGGGCTGAAATCATTCGAGACCTAATTGCTACCATTAGAATACAATGTGCAATTGAAGCAATATTAGAGCTTCCCTTTAAGGAAGAGGAGACTGAGTCTACTATGAAAGCACTGCACACTACAGAAGAAGTAGAGACCCAGTGTACACCTACAGCACCACAGCCTCCACTGGAAGCATCAGAAGAGTTGCCACCGCCTCTGCTTGCATTTAAGGAAGAGTATACGGAGTCTACTCCGAAAGCACTACATACTACAGAAGAAGTAGAGACTGAGTGTATATCTACAGCACCACAGCCTCCATTGGAAGCATCAGAAGAGTTGCGACAGTCTCCACTAGAAGCATCACAAGAGTTGTGATGCATGTATGATGTTGTGTTTGTAGTTTTTGTTGATTATACACCAATTTGTGACTTATTACTTAAGTGGCATTTACTGATGATATTTATATAATTATTTCATGCACACAATTTTATGATATGAATGTGTGATGATGTGATTATTTGGAAATAAATCCTTGTGTGATGAGAATTTTGATATGAATATGTGATGATGTAATATTTGTAATATATTTCTTCATGCACATAATTTTATGATATGAATGTGTGATGATGTGATTATTTGGAAATAAATCCTTGTGTGATGAGAATTTTGATATGAATATGTGATGATGTAATATTTGTAATATATTTCTTCATGCACACAATTTTATGATATGAATGTGTGATGATGTGATTATTTGGAAATAAATCCTTGTGTGATGAGAATTTTGATATGAATATGTGATGATGTAATTTTTGTAATATATTTCTTCATGCACACAATTTTATGATATGAATGTGTGATGATGTGATTATTTGGAAATAAATCCTTGTGTGATGAGAATTTTGATATGAATATGTGATGATGTAATATTTGTAATATATTTCTTCATGCACACAATTTTATGATATGAATGTGTGATGATGTGATTATTTGGAAATAAATCCTTTTGTGATGAGAATTTTATTCAGTTGGATAGTCTCCACTCACTTAAAGTAGAGCATTCGCAATGCTTCTCTCACTTTATTCCAACCCTTATCCTTATCATCTCCACTCACTTAAAGTAGAGCATTCAATCTCCACTCGCTTTATTCCAACCCTTATCCTCATCATAATGAACACATCGTGCCTCTCACTTTATTCCAACCCTTATCCTTATCATAGTGAACACATCGTGCCTTAGTGCACTTGTATTCTTCCATCCTAGTCCTTCCACAAACACTCTCTTATTTCTTACATCCTAGTCCTTCTGAGTAACTTGTATTCTTCTATCCTAGTCCTTCCACAAACACTCTCTTCTTTCATCCATCCTGATAACCAAGTATTCTTCTATCCTAGTTCTTCCACAAACACTCTCTTCTTTCATCCATCCTAGTGCTTCTCATTAACTTGTATTCTTCCATCGTAGTCCTTTCGCAGACACTCTCTTCTTTCTTGCATCGTAGTCTATCTCCCTTTCTTTATCATCTCCCCACCCATGGATGTCCTTGGCATTGTCGAAGACATGGAGTTCGGAATTAACAATCTCAAAGAATGGATTGCTGACCAAGGAGCACAGAGAGAGGCCAGAATTTGACAAGGTTCTCCTTTGACTCACATGGAGAGAGAGGAATTTGCTGCACAAAGGCACGCAGAGAGGGAGGAGACTCTCAAGATAGCAGAGAGTGAAAGACTTTTAAGACGTATGATAAAAGCACGACAAGATCTATTAGACTTCTTAAGTAACCTGCGGATGCTGAGAGAATAATAAGAGCCTCTCAGAGAAATTATAAAGAAACAATTTGTGATTGCTTAAATTTCTTCTTCGCATGTAATTATGTTGAGGATACAGCTGTAGAGGCAGTGAAAGATTGGGTTGTTGAGAAGATAAGAGAGACCAATGATGAGATCTTCTAGACTTAGGGTGATTAAGAAGATAAGAGAGACTGTATTAAGGTGTTTTTTGACACCATATGGCTTTGAGTAATATGATCTACTTCTTGTACAAATGTGATTTTAAGATGATGTTAACAGAGACTGTATTAAGGTGTTTTTTGACACCATATGGCTTTGAGTAATATGATCTACTTCTTTACAAATGTGATGTGCTCTTTTTGCAATGTACTCTAGTTTTCATAACATGTCACGCCATTTTTTCTAATTTGATTTTTAAAAATCTTACTTTTTGTCTCTTTTAAAAATGTGATGTACTCTATTTTTAATGTACTCTAGTTTTAATAACATCTCACGTCATTTTTTCTAATTTGATTTTTTAAAATCTTCCTTATTGACTCAATGTTTTGTTTTATAAGAGCCTCTTTTTTTGAAATGTTTTATCCAAAATTATCTCACAAAATGAATTTGGACAGTGCAAGAGTCCAAAATTAATGAAATAGGTGTTCCAAATACCTAAACACAAACTCTGCAATTAACAAACTGAGTGTCGAAGGCCCTTGCAATGATACATATCATGGATTACCCTTGCCCAACAAAGGACAAATAGCCCAATCTGCGTAACAAGCTAGGTCTCATCAACACTCTAAAGAAATGTCTGTATCAAGGACCAACACAACCCAGGACAAATGGCCCAATCAACAAATCATTTTAGAGCTTAGTTCTAAGAACAATGAACAACCAAGCCTTAGGAAGGGTGTGCTGCCCAAGGAGCTATCTCTACACGCTTCTCCAAATCTGGGGACGTTTATATTATGTATTAAGAAAGCTCACCGAGATTTAGTCATCTCCTAGCAGAGCCCGTCGGGCTATTGCAATAGCCCGCCGGCAATAAAATTGCTCGACGGATACTTGAATATCCTGGTGGGATAATTAAATAGCCGGTTTACTGGTTAATCTTTGATCGGTTATAATAATACACATGTTATTAACGTTACAACGTAAGTACGCAATGTTAATAACATGTTCACATTTACGATATTACGTTAACGTAATCCCGGCCTGTCTCATAATGACCTTGTAACTGCCTTTTCTCCCTTGGCCATGATCTTTGGCTACTGTGCTCTCCCGCAATTGTGTCTCCTTACTTTGTCTTGTGTCTTCTGGCTTGCAAGCTCACTCTTGTCTCTCTTGGCCTACCTGTCTCTTCCACTATTGCAAGCTCTCAAGCACTCTCTCTCTTTGTCTCTCTCTGTCTCTCTCTCTCTCTCTAGTCTTTCTGTGTGTGTGTGTGTGTGTGTGTTAAGGAGTTAGTACTATTAGTTATGTCTTGTTTTGCTCTCTCAGTTTTCTTTTTTGTTTTTAAGCTTTAAGTCTTTTTTGGATCAAGCTCTAATTTTCTATTTTTAATTAATTGTTCTTTACTTATAATATTCACACTTTAATTTTGATATATACCTCCAAATTAATTTAAATAGTTTACAATATCAGAGTATATTAATTCGAGCATGCTCAACGGTAACCACCACTAACCCCCTTGATGGTCCAAAAGTTTTACTTGAATGTAGTGGATTAAAACACCCCTTGTATTGAAATTGTGATGGCCACTTTAGTATCTAGTTAGGAGTCTAGGTCTTTGGCATAAGCGATAACAAAAGAGAGGATGAATAGGCTGAAAAATCTGCAACATAGTAGTAAGGATGCGCCAAATAGGCCTATGATGCGTGCCCAAACAGAATTGTTTCTTGGCTTGACGAAAGGATAACGATCAACCGTCACAACAACCACATTGAAAAAACCCAAAAATATGCCTTTCAAGGCTGAAGAAGGGCCAAGGGAGGAGTGAAGACGTGATTCCATTGAAGATTTTGGATACAAAGGGTGTACCCTGGGTCAGGAGGTCGGCCCGACCAACGCAAAAGCCAAAAGCTGCTGCCATTGATGTAGTAAAAACACACACACACACACAAAACACACACCGCAGCCCCCTCCGAGCCTACTTCAACACACCTACCCTCAGCACGTGGAGTCTCTTCAGTCCTAAAACCCGAGTTTAGTCTGAGTGGTGCTCTTTGTTTTCTTGCAAATTTTAAAATCGAGTTGCAATGCATGTGTCTCCTTCCACTCCTTTATGCTTTCACAAGCAGGCAATTGACATGGAAAAGCTGAGTGTAGCCGGGCCTAAGAAGGAGGCGTCCGGCCTGTACATCGGCATGCGGCAGAAAAGTGATCCAGGTAGATGGGAAAACACAGGTAGCCGGCGCAGCAAGGCAAATTAGTTGCCTGTCTATGACTTCCGGGATTCGATGCGTTGATGTCAAATTAACTGTAACGACGGCTGTCCGACTTTTGTGAACGGGCTCATCTTGGTGCTCGACAAAACTTTCTTGTAAGGTTGTGTTCGTGATCTCATCTTTCATCCCTAGCACCACAACTATAAGCCACTCAATCACAAGTTGTCGATCAATTACAGCAACAGACCGAGAAGCATGGAGTCGTCTACCATGAACACCATCGCAGTATCCCTACTCTCCCTGCCCAGCTTCCTGGTTTGCCTCCTTGTATCCGTCCTGTTCCTCAGGAAAGTATTGCTCAAATATTCCGCCGTTCTTCCTCCAGCTCCTCGATCCCTGCCTATCGTGGGTCATCTACACCTGCTCGGCGAGCTTCCCCACCAGTCTCTCTACCGAATGTCTCGAACTTACGGGCCCTTGATGCATTTTCGATTGGGTTCTGTCCCTGCTCTCATAGTATCATCGCCCTCCATGGCGAGAGAAATAGTACAGAGCAACGACCTTGCATTTGCTTCTCGCCTTCGTACCGCAGCAGGAATGTACACAATGTATAACCGCTCGGACGTCGCCTGCGCTCCTTACGGAAGTTATTGGCGCCGAATGCGGAAAATTTGTGTGATGGACCTCTTGAGTGCCAAGAGGATGGAGGGATTCAAGCCGGTGAGAGTTCAAGAAGTGGCTCGCCTAGTGCGGTCTGTTTGGGAAGACAGCGTTTCAGGACGAAAGATCCAGGTCAGGTCCAAACTCTCGTCCCATGCCAATAACGTGATCTTAAAAATGGTGTTGGGAAAGTCTTATTCGGACTTCTCTGGCGATTCTGCGATCAACATGATCGAGCTATTGAATGAGCTATTCTATCTGAATGGCCAATTCGTCATCGGGGACTTTCTGCCCTTTTTGCAATGCATGGACTTGCAAGGTTACGTACGTCGGATGAAGAATGTTTCGAAAAAGCTCGATGCGATGTTGCAAGGACTTATCGATAATCGGCGTGCGGCTGGGAAACAAGGGAAGATCGGCGCCTCGAAGGACTTGTTGGAGGTTCTGTTGGCCGACGTCGAAATGACCGAGGCAAGATTCAAGATCACCGACGACTCGATCAAAGCCATTCTGCTGGTACTCTAATTATTGCCTACTGTGTGATTCATCGCTTTTCATGACTTTGTGGTTAGCCTTGCAGACCTGATGAAACGAATAACGCTGCTGCGTGGGGATATGGATGCAGGATATGTTCAGCGCCGGGACGGACACGTCGGCCGTCACAGCCGAATGGGCCTTGGCGGAAGTGATGAGAAACCCGGACATCATGAGGAAGCTGCAAGCAGAGATGGATGCAGTCGTGGGACAGGAGCGGCGTATGGAGGAATCCGACATTGCGCAGCTTCCGTTCTTGCAGGCGGTGGTGAAGGAGACGATGAGGCTACATCCAGCGGCACCGCTGCTGATACCGCACCAATCGACGAAAGCGTGCAGGGTGGCAGGGTTCGAGATAGCGGAGAAGACGATGGCGATAGTGAACGTATGGGCAGTGGGAAGGGATGAGAGAGCGTGGGAGAGGCCATTGGAGTTCTGGGCGGAGAGGTTCATGGAGGGGGGGAGCAGCAACAAGGTGGAGGTGGCGGGGCAACATTTTGAGCTATTGCCGTTCGGGGCGGGGAGGAGGGGGTGCCCTGGGTGGAGCTTGGGGCTGGTGAACGTGCAGATGGCTGTGGGGAGCCTCCTGCAAGGATTCCAGTGGGAGCTCATTCCCAAGAATGAGCCCTTGGATATGAGAGAGAGATTTGGACTCACTCTCGTTAAGGCTTCCCCTCTCGTTGCCCTTGCCTCACCCCGCTTACCTCCCCACCTTTATCCCTTCGCCGTATAGCCTTATGTTTTATGTACACCCCTTGCAACTTTTATCAGCCTTCCTTCCTCCAACCTACACGGCTAGTTCATGCCATGGTTCACGCACTCCCCTTGAAGTTGAGCAAATGTAAGACAAAGTAGCTTAAAGAATATATGTTTGCAATAGCAATTAATGCTTGATTATTGTAATTATGAAGCTGGTCCATCCTAATAATTAGCTCTAAGCTCTACATGATTTGAGACCATATGCTAACCGCACAAGCTGCTCCTAAAAGAAAATACAAAAGTAAAATACCAAGAGCCAAAAAAAGGGGGTAATCAGCTCTAAATGATTAGACAAAGTTATGGACATGTTACCATTTGCTAAGCACACAAGCTTCTCTTAAAAGAAAATAAAGAAATAAAATGCCGAGAGATAAAAAATGGGGGGATCAATCCCAACCGTATGAACCTACAAAATGCCCCTGTACTGTTGGGCCACAAGCTGCTCTTACACATCATTTCTTCATTTCACATTAAGAACCCAGGTATAAGAAAGCCAAACATATATATTCTCGATAAGGGCTACTACTCACTCATGCATTGCATGCTCTAAAGGCTTCAATGGGATAATTTGAGGAGTGCTCAAGCCCTTCTATACGTGAGGAAAGGTGTGACTCCACAAAAGGTTCTACCAACCTAGATAGGGCTGTGATTGGAGCCCATATTTACTCTACCATGTGTTGCAATAGATGCTAACCAAACCTAACTTGGGTTGTCTTGCCTTGCCCTAACCCTAACTTCCTATCTCCCTATGCAAGAGCCCCATAGCCCCACGTATAGACCCCAAAATTGAGGGTCCTTTGCCCCTTTCTTGCCTAGGTTTCTACGTTGACGTATTGCCCCTTGTCCTCTTCATATCCCTAGGGACACACAAATGGACTCCAAGTGGAACAATGATTGAAGAAAGACAGATTCCTAAAAGCTTTCCATTATTCATGTATGTCAAAAAATAAGTCCTGTTGGATATCCTTAAATCTAGCTCAATAATATTGCCACCAAGAAAATTGATAATTTGATTATATTTGCAAAGACTACAAGGAAAATCTCCTTAATATGTTTTCTCCCTATCCCCCTTTCAATACAAAAATGGAATTGAATTTTACTACTTAGAACGACCACTGATACAACTTCCAAAAGGGATATATCTACACCCCAGGCATGGGCATGATGCTTTTTAATATAATTTTAGCTTTCAATCATCTACAACCAACATGAAACAGAGCGAATAATGGATTCATTTATAATCATTCTCAATTCACAAGATTTTCTAAAGTATCGAGTTCTTGGCAAGCATATGCATGTTGAATTCATTTGGTTTACTAGGCATGAACACGTTGAATGGCATTTGCTTATTGCCTTTTGTGATTGTAGAAGCTCACACTATAGATAAATTCATGACTGCACAATCCAATGAAGCTAAGCCTCGAAGAACTAGATGTGCCTCTTAACAAAATCTATGAGGTTTTGATTCAACCAATCATAGATGGGCAATATTTGAAGATGATAATATAGTGTCTACAAAAGTAATTATTTGAGAATTAAGGCGATTCGGGTTAAAGGATTTGAAGCTGCATGAACTTTCCAATGCATCTTTTAGAGTAAGCACAAGCACAAGGAGAAACCATGTCTATGGCTATACTCAAACATAAGATAATCCTGGAGGTCAAAAACTCAAGAAAACCATAGGGCTTTTAATAGCCAACTGTGATGCAAGAAGAAATAAACCAAAATATCATAGCTTAAAATTGCCAACATAAACACTTTGCTTGAGCAATGCTTCAAATAGAGCACTACAAAAGTTTTCAGCACGTGTGTATAAGAGTTAAGAGCAAACCCACAAAAACTAAAATACAACATTGTATACACATTTTGAGTTACAGAAGTTCTTCATGTGCATGCACCTACATCTTAATTGGCCTTTAAAGCACACCCAAATAAATTGGTTCTGCTCATGAATGAGTAAGATTACTCTGCATTTTGCAGGTTGCCTTGCTTCATGATCTCCTCCCACCTTTGATCTAGATCTACCATCTTGCAAAGACAATATTCATGCCACAATAAGCCACAATAGTTAATAAGAAGGATTTGATGTTGGTCAGAAGTATGCTGAGTTTAAAGTACTCCTTGGCTATGAAAAACTTGGCAAACTTTCTCTAATCCGCCTTGTATTCGAAATAGTTGATAAGAAGGATTTAATGTTGGTCAAAAGTATGCCGAGTTTAAAGTACTCCTTGGCTATGAAAAACTTGGCAAACTTTCTCTAATCCACCTTGTATTCGAAAGATAATCACAATTCCCAACGTTTGTGGTAATGCATTCATCCTCCAATCTGATACAAGGATCAATCCATGCATGGCAAGAAAACTACCCACAACAATACACAACTAGAAGAATCCACCCACAAAGGGAAGGGGAAGAGTCTGTTTCAAGCCTGGGTGGATTTGGAAACCAATAGAAGGGGGAGACATCTTGATGAGGTGGGTGTGCCTGAAGTAGAATTTAATGAAATTCTAGCACAAAAAGGAGTAGCCAGGCCCAGACGGGAGTTCAAAGACATGATGTATGCGGAGTTGAATGTAGGCAAGGCAAAATCAAGATTCCAGAGAGGCATATGGGAAAGACACTAGAGGGGATCATGTTAGATTGCCTTAGAAGAAGCCTCTCACCAATTCTAGTGCAGCTTGATTAAACTTCAACAATTGCTCACCATTACTCCTTGCCAAACTCGTGGTGAAGAATTCAAACTTGGTTAAACTTGTGGTAGATTTGTCCTGCATCACCTCTACTCCTACATAGCCATCTTCTCCGTATAGCCATATTTTCCCTTTCCACTACTACTCCATCATCATGCCATCTTCCAATGCCAATATGGACCCAAAAAGTGCTGTTTTGTTCATAAGCTTGTCTTTTGTGCCCTAAATCCATCCCCCTACTTACTGATTTAGGATGCACCTCTTCTCATCCATTGTTTAGGAAGTGCATTGTAGAACTTGGAAGTAGGGCATCCCGCACCCACTTTCTTTGGAAGTTGAAAACTCAAAAGTT
Organism: Dipteris shenzhenensis; assembly: GCF_047967505.1. Lineage (NCBI taxonomy): Eukaryota > Viridiplantae > Streptophyta > Polypodiopsida > Gleicheniales > Dipteridaceae > Dipteris > Dipteris shenzhenensis. Next base: position 3,629,739 of record NC_141597.1, read on the forward strand.
CTCTTTTCGAGCATGGGTGTCACGTGTCAGGTTCAAGTCCATAAGCTTTCACAATTCTCCATTGCTAACCAATTCCATGGTTTCCACGTGTCCATCAACCTGAATTCCAAGGGAAACTGGATTGTTGCTATAGCTTGCCCCTTTAATAGTATATAGTGCCAACAAAATAGTTTCTTATCCTTCAGCCATTTGAACAATTTCTAAACAAGTATCAATAGTTCTTTGTATACCATGGGTAAAGTTCTTGTAAAATCTACAATCCCATGAGCTTGACACCAAAGCCTATTTTCAAGTTAAAAAATTCCATGCAAAAAGTCGATTCAATCTACTAACTTCTAAACTCACATTAATTAGGTGCTTAATCAAGCATTCTACATAACATTACCTAAGCACCGCCAAATTCACAAGCCCATACAAGATTTAACCTAACATGCTAGCCTAATACTAAAGCTAACATAAACCATCCTAACCTATTTAACCCAAACTTATGTAACCCAACCCAATCCAACCCAACAAAAGCTAAGTTAATCCTAGCTAACATAACTTAACATAGGATATGGGGCGAGCTGAGAGGGTGGAGAGGGAGGCCATTAAGAGGAGAAGGTAAGTTGAGAAGGGAGAGGGGCAAGTAGGTAGAGGCAAATGGTAGGGAGGGAAAGTGACGAAGGAGGCCCGATGAGCAAGAGAAGACGAGACCATGGGGGAAGGGAGAGAGACAAGGAAAGGAGGGCTAAAGGGAATGGAGGGAGGTGACATAGAAGGGAGGGCTGGGACAAAAATGAGGGAGGAGAAGGAAACATAAGAGGGAGGGGTGAGACAAAGAGAGGAGGGGGGGAACTTAGGTGGCAAAGCAAGGGGGAGAGAGAGCCAAGCGGAGAGGGAGGGAGAGGAGTAGAGTAGGGTGAAAGAAAATGGTATGCAATAGAAGATAACAAGTACATAATAGATAACACTTTTTTTTTTAATAACAAAAATTTAAATGTACCAAAATGACCGATACAACTGATGGCTACTATTAGAGCTTCGATGGTGATTTGAACAAATGCTAAACAAAGGGCTGTGAGATTAAAGGTCAGATACAAGTCAAGATAAGAGGGGTGACTATTATATAATGCACCATGCTCGTCGATGAGACTAACTATAGGTCCTTTAGAAGTTATACAATTGAGCCAACTACAAATCATATAGAGGTTGTAGCAATGGACCAAGGGCCTTTGAAACCCAGATCCTTGATTGTGGGGGTTGCTACCCCCCTAGCACCCCTTGCTTCTTGGGGGGATATCACCCCCCCACCCCCCTCTTCAAGGCTAGTATCAAGCTCTATCCCACACAACTAAATGTCAAATCCATATAGGCCATCTCCTAGCCATCTAGTCTACAAACAAAGACCCCTTCTAGTGTCTAAACTATGGACCCTCCCAATATTCGGTGCCCATCACAACTTCTCCTCATGTGGGGGCCTTACAACATTGGGCGCTTAGAATACCGGTGGGTAACTTACATAGAGATGGGCATTTGAGCTCACTCTAACATAGGGAGGGAAGGAGTAGGGACGAGAGGGAAGGGGCAGAGGAGATTGAGCGGGGAGAGGAGTTGGGCTGGGCAAGGGAGGGGAGCATCTAGGATAGGGAGGGAGAGGGGGAGGCAGAGAGGAGAGACGGAGGGAGATGGTACCAAGGAAGAGGAAGGGAGGGAGTGGGGGAGGTAGAGAGGAGAGAGGGAGGGGAGCAGCTAGGACATGGAGGGAGAGGGGGAGGCAGAGAGGAGAGAGGGAGGGAGATGGCAACAAGGCAAAGGAAGGGGGGAGAAGGTGATGAGATTAGAGGGAAGGAGAAGGCGAGAGGGGAGAGTTAGGGGAAGCGTCTTGAAGTGGGGAGCCTTAATTATGATTTTTAAAGGGGGGTGCATATTAATTTAGGTTAATTGAGGTCATTCATGAGGGAGCCTTGAACCTTCTAACTTAGGTTAATCATGTTAATTATTCATGGGGGAAGGATAACTAATTGATTGGTTTCTGGTTTTTCATTTGAGGCCAATGCATGATTGGGTGTAGCCATTTTTTGTGAAGTTCAGGGAATGTATTCCATATGGCTAACTTGCTTGATTCGTAACTTATGCATTTCTCAATTAAATCTGACAAACTTGATGTCTAAACTGAATTTGAGATTAAAAAATTACATGATTAGAATCTTAAATGATAGTGTTAAATGATTGAAAATGCTATAATGCCTATGAAGCATGCAACTTGGATTGTATAGTCTTGATATCCAAAAAGTTGAAAAAAAAACAAATAATTGATAATTGTTCTACTCATATATGGAAGTAATTGTTTATTTGAAAGTGCACTACTTGAGCTTCCCACAAACCAAAGGAGGTAGCCAATTGAGAATGTTTGCTATGATTTAAGGGATCTCCAATACTGTGCTGCTCTAGTGTTTATACCTTTGGGGGCAAGTTCAATAACTTTTGAATGATTTGGTCAAAAAGGCAAAAATTTTGAAAAAATGTACTCAAGACTTATGGAGATCTAGTGCATGGTGGTCTTAAAACTTTTATATTTGGTGAAATTTGTAGCTCCATAAATGGATGCACCAGAAAAAACTACATTCATACATTTGCAATGCTCTTTGAATAAATCCCACATTATTTATAATTTTGCATTGCTTCCTTTTAGAGTCACTACTATGCAATGAGGCCCATAAGCATGTCAAAGGTGGTTCCATTTCTTAATCCACAACATTAAACTCGATGGCCAGCCATTTTTGTTTTTCCTTTTTAAAGCCATTTTGGGCTTCTTTACACTCTTTTAGCAGGCACTGAAGGTGCAGGAACGAAATGGAAAGAACAAAATGAAGATACAAGTTCAATGATAACCAAATGTACTCACATGATAGAAAGCTTGATGTAGATGTAGACTCCTCTGATTTGACACAAGGAAGTACAACACTCTTATAGAGTGCACACACAAACTAAAGTACCTAGTGTATATGGGATAATTCCCAATATGACACGTGGCACTCTCACACAAATACTAGTTCCTAGTACACACTAGAACACTCAACTTGACTTCATGTTCTAACAACCCCCCATGAAGGAAAGGTGAGTGATAGCATGAGTTCATAAAAGATGCAGTTCCTTGATATTCCCAACAAATCCCCCCTCAAGGAAATGCCTCATACTACAAGGATAAATCATAGGCTCATGGTCTCTCATGCCAGGTCTCTGGTCAAGGATAAATCCACGGCTCTAGTCTCTCATGCAAGTTGGACATCCTTGGGTAGGTACATAATATGGGATATGCCAGGATAAACACACAAAACATAATAGATACCTCTGAGAGGTCAAACAGATAAGACAAGATACCTTTGCATACTCATAGCGGTTGCAACAGGTTTACAAAATCCTTTTTGGAAACATGATCCAGGCAGGGAACCCTAGAAACAGAAATCAAGTTCATCGACACTAAAAGCACTTTCATCATTTATTTCCTCCACCATATTTGCTGAATTTTTCTTTGAGAAACAATTATTTTCAGAGTGGCCATTCTTGCCACAAATCCCACATGGCTTGATGCGAAAACAATCTTTCTCATCATGATTGTTTTTGCCACAATGTCTACAAGCTTTAAAATTCATCCTTTTGAACTTGGTTGCCAAAGCTAGTTCTCCCTCATCCTTCTGTTTCTCTTTCTTCCTTTCCTCTTCCTGCAATACACTTATGATTCCTTCAAATGAAGGATTAGGACCATATTTCAGCGTGGTTACCAGGTTGTCGTATTCTTTTGGCATGCTTTTGAGAAGCACTACCATAGAATCATCTTCTGTCACCGGTGAATCAACCGAAGCCAACTGGTTCATGAGACTTCTCATTTTGTTGATGTGAGCATCAAGAGGTGCTTCAGATGTCAGCTCTAACTCAAAGAACTCAATCTTGAGTGACAGCTTAGAATGCTTGCTACTTGCACCAAATAAGTGGTCAAGCACAGCCCAAGCTTCAGCAGGATCTTCAAGATTGGCAATGTGATGCAGATAATTGTCTCCAAGACCCAATGCAATGATTGCGAATGCTTGCTCGAGATGTTGAGGTTCCTTTTCCCTCTCGTTTGATGAAGAAGTTCCCTTGACCAGATTCCACAGATTGTACTTCATCAAGTGGAACTTGATCTTCATTTGCCAGGTGTGGAATCCTTGGCCATTGAACTTTTCAATGGAAACGTGAGTATTCATGGGAAGATGCAGGAGAATGGGGTGCACTTTTACTCAGAATTCAGCAACAGTTGGTGTGCTGAATTGGAAACAAATGACGGGGCAGAACTGCAGCAACAAATGATGGCGATGAAGAATGAACTAACCGCTAGACAGTTGCTGAAGGATGGGACAGAACTTGGCACAGATTTTGAGCAGATTATGGCACTGATTTTGGAGCAGAGGTTAGCGTTGATTATTGGGCGAGAACTGGGCGCAGATTTTCAAAAAGATGACGGCCAGATCTAGGGGCAAATAGGAGCAGCCAGTTTTAGGAACAATGACGGGCACATTCAACAGGATATGACGACCAAGATTGGTGCAAAATGTGGCGCAGATTTATAGCAAGGAATAGCACAGATCTGGGGCAGGAATATGGACAGCAATGGTGACCACAAATAGGAGAAATCAAGGTAGATTTTGGCGAGGAGAATGGCTCAGCATCAGGAGAAGTACATGGCAGGATGATGGCAGGCAATTTCAGGAAGATGGTGGGCAGAAGTAGACGGAGATGGCGGGCAGCTCGTGTTGATGAAGATCGAAGGGAAGTTCCAGCTCCATGTGAAGGGGTTAAGGGAAGGGGAGCTCCATCATAGAGGAAGAGGGCAACTTCCTTTTCTGGCCGCGCTCATCCTCTAGGCTGAGCTAGGAGAAGGGGAAAGGAGGAGAGAACCTGGCTCTGATACCACATGAAGGTGCAGGAACGAAATGGAAAGAACAAAATGAAGATACAAGTTCAATGATAACCAAATGTACTCACATGATAGAAAGCTTGATGTAGATGTAGACTTCTCTGATTTGACACAAGGAAGTACAACACTCTTATAGAGTGCACACACAAACTAAAGTACCTAGTGTATATGGGATAATTCCCAATATGACACGTGGCACTCTCACACAAATACTAGTTCCTAGTACACACTAGAACACTCAACTTGACTTCATGTTCTAACAAGCACGAGTTGGTGACTTGTACAACTGGATGCAGCAAAACATGGCCACCGGTTTTTCCCAAAATTTGACTCTTCCTATTTCATTTAAAATTTTCACGAAATTTACTTCTCTTGTGCACGCCACTTGGTCCTTCCCTATCACCTTGCTCTCACCTTGTCACCTAAACATTCTCGCAAAATTCAAATTCTCCTAGAATCCGACTTCTCCCAAAATCCTTTGCTTCTTCCCTTCCCTGCTTCCTTTTGCAAATTGTTTTACCATGCTCCTCAGGGGCATTTGCCCCTATGGCTCCCTTAGCAGTAGCGATAGAGACTAGTAGCTCCAATCAGCATGGCAAGATAAGGCTTATATAACTTGCACATCAAGGAGATACACTTAGCTTTGGATATAACATCTGCCTTCAAAAATATGCCAACAAAATGGACACAGTGGGATACGTTGCCCAGTTCTCTTTTTCATAGTTCCATCATATGATATGCCACACTCCGCTCATCTGTGAACTATCAAGTAGGAGTGCTCAATAATAAACGATTGTATCCACACTCATATACAATCATCTAGGGTGGACATCATGTCTCTGTAATTCCCACTACATATGCAACATTCCAGATATCTTTCTGGATCTTGGAACATTCACAAATTTTTGATTCGTATCATGAAAGTCCTTGTCTCTCTTCACAAGCTAGCTCGTCTAATAACATAGATCATTTCTTGTTTATTTATTCACTATCTTTATTTAAAATACGGAACCACATGGTACGATGGAGGTACGATGCAATTTGTCATGGGTTCCAAGAGAACTAGACAGAGGCTACAATTAAGAAAGTTGATATACTCGATCAAGGTACGAGAAGGAGGTTGAAGGTCATGGAAATTGATGATACAATATCCAACGATAATGGAAGCCATATTTGAAATGAATGCAGAGGGAGAGACAATGCCCAAAAAAATGCATCCTTACTAAGTAGCTAGCCTTGGAGGCAATAGATGCATCCATTCAAGCAGTGCTGCCAAAACAAAGACATGAGTTGTGGTTTCGAGGCAGCACATCCGGTCATTTGGGGTACTAACTAGCTCATTCCCTTAGAAGCTATACCATGTACCTCAACAATGTGAAAGGGGTGCATAACTTAGATCATCTAGCTGTAAAGAGAAAGTGAGGAAGTCATTGCTGCAGTGACATTATTTTGGCACAACACCAGACATTTTTCCAAACCTGAATGTTAAATTTGGGTATCTTTTTTTCTCACAAATAGGTTAATTTTCATTTGCATTTGATGAAGTTTTGGGGAGGAAGAGGGAGGGAGAGACACAACAAGAAAAGGCACCTACAGACGTGCACACAGACGCGTTTCCATAATTTCAAAAAAACTTACAGATGCATCTATTTTTGTGTCTATTGGCGCATCTATAGACCCATGTCTAAAGGCACGTCTATATAATAGATAGATGCACATATAGACACACCTATAGATGTGCAAGTAGACACCCTATTAGAAATTTTAAAAAATACACAGACGCGTACATAGATGTGCCTATAGATGCACAAATAGATGCCTTGCTACAAATTAAAAAAAAATAGAGAGACACATTCATAAATGCTTTTATAGACGCTCTATAGAATATTTTTTGTTAATAAAAGTAGAATTTTGTGTGGTTGAACAGAATGCTATGTATGTTGTGTATGCTATGTAGTTACAAGAATCCCATTTTCACATTGTGCAATTTAATTCTTACAGCCAACCGTATTTTTGCAAGCACGTCTATAGCCAACAATTACAATTTTGAATAAAACATTACAACTCCAAAATGTTTAGTTCACAAGGCATTAATTGATAGAACGTTGCACAAGGAAATTGAAAGCAAAAAAAAAAAAGGAGTGTATATTAATTCATAACTCAAAAAGTGCTTGTATGTACATATATATAGCAGGAAGCCAAGCCACGTCCTATGGCTTTAAGTACAAAAAATAAGAGGAGGGTATATACAAGAGAGGCACGAAGCCAAGCCAATGGCTTCAAGTACAAAAAATATTAGCTAGCACTACTTCTACGACTAATCTAAGATCTTTGCATCCTCGCTCCCTTCTTTGCCCCCTTCTTTGTCCCCTTCTTCACTCCCTTCTTCCTCATCTTCTCCCTCTTGATCAGCCGCAAGGTCCTGTAAATGAGGAACAACATGTATCAATGTATGAAAAATCAAATCCTTACTTACAATATTGACATTATTTAATTACTTTCAAATACTTGGGGGGGCACTCCAGTAGCCCTCACGCTTGTGAGCGGTGTGGGGCTGGCCCCTTGGTGGTTGACCTCCCTCAAGCCTGGCAATCTCGGCTAGTGCCTGCCTCTTAAAGCGAAAATCTTTTATTGCCAAGTATCATAATAATCTTTGACTTGGCCCATTTATTTATGAACTAAACATTGGGGGGATTGGGATACCTCGAGCGAACAACAGCGAGGGTCTCATCACCCAAATTTTTTGGATGGTCTTTCTAGTAGTGAATAAAGCAATCTTTGTAGTTGTTAGCAATTACAGAGCACATGAAGGCCATGATGTCCTTCCCCCGTGCATCCATCAAGATGCCTCCTGTTTGAGTGATGTCATAGTAAATCGTACCATCACACTCTAGCACATCTGCATCATCTAAATCATCCTCGTCCCCACCACTACCCCCCCCAAAGTAGGTTGCCATGCATCCCCCACCGCTCTCCCTACTACTATGCCTACTGCCCTGTCACGTTGAGCTAGGACGATGGCCACTCATATAGTTGGAGAAGCGACTCTTGACTGCACAGGAGTATGCTAGCCACTCGTAGCTCGAGAAGTGACTCTCGATGGCACGGGAGTACGTTGGTGGCTTTGTGAGGCAGAAGGACCTCCTGACCATAGGGGGAAGGGGCTCAGTTCTATAGAGCCGGCTGGGTTGTCTCGACTCTATTGGGGTGATCTCAGCTGGTGGTTTGGAGTCTGTACTACCGACTCTTGCGGGGTGTTTGTAGCACCCTTCATGTATGTGTATAACTCCGTAGGAGTGCGAGGGTGCCCCAAAAGGTTATATAACTCCCGAAAGATGGCATCCCAAAGATCAGGTGAGGCTAAAGAGCTTCCTGGCCACATGATGAAGTGAAGAAAAGAAAAGAAGAAGATTATCATTGAGCATGCCCTTGTCACGAGATGCAAAAGAAAAAATAGAGTGACAGCCTGACATTGAGCAAGCATTTACGGAACTCCTACATTCTTTAAATTAGAGTGACATAAGTCTGTATCTCCTTGCTCAATGTCAGGCTATTGAAGCTTCACATGGGAAAAGAGAGGAAAAGAGAGGAGGGAAAGAGAGGAAAAGAGAGGAGAAAAAAGAAAGGAGATAAGAAAGAAAAGAGAGGAGGGAAAGAGAGAAAAAGAGAGAAGGAAAGAGATGAGAAAAGAGACGAAAAGAGAAGGAAAAAGAGGAGATAAGAGAGAAAAAGAGAGACAAAAAGAGAAGGAAAGAGAGGATAAAAGAGAGAAGAAAAAAGAGAGACAAGGTGAAGGAAAGAGGGGATAAAAGAGAGGAAAAGAGAGGAGAAAAAAGAAAGGAGATAAGAGAGAAAGGAGAGGAAGGAAAGAGAGAAAAAGAGAGAAGGAAAGAGATGAGAAAAGAGACGAAAAGAGAAGGAAAGAGAGGAGATAAGAGAGAAAAAGAGAGACGAAAAGAGAAGGAAAGAGAGGATAAAAGAGAGAAGAAAAAAGAGAGACAAGGTGAAGGAAAGAGGGGATAAAAGAGAGGAAAAGAGAGGGAAAAGAGAGGAAGGAAAGAGAGGAAAAGAGAGGAAAAGAGAGGAGAAAAAAGAAAGGAGATAAGAGAGAAAAGAGAGGAGGAAAGAGAGAAAAAGAGAGGACAGAGATGAGAAAAGAGACGAAAAGAGAAGGAAAGAGAGAGATAAGAGAGAAAAAGAGAGACGAAAAGAGAAGGAAAGAGAGGATAAAAGAGAGAAGGAAAAAGAGAGACAAGGTGAAGGAAAGAGGGGATAAAAGAGAGGAAAATAGAGAGAAGGAAAGAGAGGAGAAAAGAAAGGAAAATAGAGGAAAATCTAGGAGAAAAAAAGAGAGAAAAAGAGAGGAGGTAAAAGAGGAAAATTACCATGAAAAGAGAAGGAAAGAGAGGATAAAAGAGAGAAGGAAAAAGAGAGGAAAGGTGAGGATAAAAGAGAGAAAAAGAGAGAAGGCAAAGAGAGAAAAAGAGAGAAGGAAAGAGATGCAAAAAGAGACGAAAAGAGAAGGAAAGAGAGGAGATAAGAGAGAAAAAGAGAGGAAAAGAGAGGAGAAAAAAGAAAGGAGATAAGAGAAAAATAGAGAGGAGAAAAGAGAAGGAAAGAGAGGAGAAAGGAGAGAAAAAGAGACGCAATCCCTTATTTTTTCACGAATGCAATCCCTTTCTTCAATCATGCTTTCCCTTTCCATCATTCATGCAATCCCTTTTTCAATCATGCAATCCCTTTCCATCATTCATGCAATCCCTTTCTTTATTCATGCAATCACTTATTTCCATCATTTAATATGCAATCCTTTTCTTGGAAGTGGAAGGGAAAGGGAAAGGGAAAGAGAAGGAAAAGGAAGGGGAAAGGGAAGAACAGATAAGACTGTCAGAGTGCGTCTATAGACACGCAGTTAGATGCGCTCCAACAGATGTCTTTTTCTAAAAAATTGAAAAGGACATGCGCCCAACCACACTAGTACAAAAAACATCTGTTCCCTGCATACAACAAAGGACGACGAATCCAAAGAGACCAACTTCCAAAGAAGATCAATCGTCAAGAGACTTACCTTGGATAGAGGTATGGAAGCTTCTTGTCCTTCTTCAAAGTTGCTTCTCTTTCTTCTCTTCCTTGTTCACCCTTTGCTTCTCTTTCTTCTTTTCCTTATTCATTCTCTTCTCTTGTGTGCTTGGGGATGATTGTGTAAGCTTGGAGATGAGTGTGGGTGCTTGGAGATAAGTGTGGATGCTCGGAGCTGTCTGTTACTAGGAAAGCAAGCTGCGCGACATTAAAAGTATGAAAAGCAAGCGTGCTAAAAGTAGGTTCAAAAATCAGCTCGCAGTCTATGCGTCTATCTGTGCATCTAAAAGCGCATCTATCTGTGTGTCTATCAACATGTCTAAAGTATGTTTTAGACATGCTCCATAGAATAGATGCGGTGTTAGACGTGCTTTTAGACGCTCCATAGACTTTTGACATTTACAACTCATCCAAGAACAAATTTTTTGGGTTGTTTATATGTAGGATGTCTTCATCTTTAACAAGGAGCTCTAGTGAGGATGAATCCCCCCATATCCACCATCGTGAAATGTGATTGGAGAAAAAAATCAAATGTATGTATGATCGATGTCGAGGAAACATGTATCGTGCACACAGAATTACACTCAATCACTTCTCAAAGTATGGAGAATGGGATGTGACCGTAAACATGGTAAGTGTTAAAGAGTTAAGGTTGATTGAGATACCTATGGGTGTTCATGTGTTTGAGTTATGATCCCGTTTTAATTTGATACAGGATGCAGTGCCATACCTGCATATGTTGCCCTATGCTCATCGTGAGGAGGCGAAGCATCAACGATATGAGGTGGGATCTTCAGGAGGGACTGTTACGGATGCATGGAGTGATGGTGATAGTAGCCCTCCACCATTACCTCATGAGGCCATGGAGGAGGAGGTGTTTAATGATATGGTGCGAGATTTATATGTCCATCAGTCCTCAGGTAGGGATGATAGCATGGAGTACAATGATCTTTTTACCGCAGCATCGACTCCACTATTTGAGGGGTGCACATTCTCTGTTCTACGTGCCTCCCTTGAGTTACTAAACTTGCAGACCATCTATGGATGGACCAATGCAAGTTTGAATGCATTACTCAAGTAAGCTTTAAAGTTTATTTTGCAAACATGGTAAATTATGCTAGTGGGTCAATTACTCGAATGCTTTTTCTCATTTATGGTCTTCACGTGTAGGCTATTGTGTAAAATGTTTCCAAGGGAGAATAAATTACCAACCTCAAGAGATATGGCAAGGCAACATGTGACCTCTCTTGGAGGATTAGATTACAAGCGCATCCATGCATGCATCAACGATTGCGTTTCTGTTTCATGGACAACATAAGGATGCAAGAGAATGTCCTACTTGTGGAGAGGCAAGATATAGAGCAGATCTCAAAACTTTGGATGTGCCTCGTAAGGTTATGCAACATTTTCCCATAATCTCTTGCATCCAACATATGTTCAAGTACAAATTCATTGCAGAGCTCACATCATGACATTCCTCCCATCAACCGATGGCAAGTGGAGAACTCTTGCAGACACTCCTGCATGGAAGCATATTGAAGACACATGGCCAACCTTCAAGGAAGAACCTAGGAGCTTGAGACTTGGATTGGGTATGGACAGTGTGAACCCATTTGGTCTCAAAAGCACCTCTTATAGTGTATGGCTAGTGATATCGGTGAATTATAATCTTCCACCCTCTATGGCGATTAAGAAAGGACATGTTATGTTATCCCTTCTAATTCCAGGGAAACATAAAGTCAAAAATCTTGATGTTTATTTGGAGCCTTTGATTGATGAGCTAGAGATACTTTGGAGAGGTATCGAGGTGCATGATGTGAGTAGGCCTCCCTCGTCCATGAGACTTCAACTACAAAGCAGTCTTGATGTGGACGATGCATGACTTCCTAGGCTATAGCGAGTGTTCAGGTAAGCATTACACTTTTAATTATGAGTAAGCAATTCGATGTGGCACCCTAAACCCACTTGGAACTCTTAATTGCATCTATTGTTCAGGTCTCACTACATTAGGTTACCATGCATGTCCTATTTGCGGTCCTTTGCTAGTTGCCTCACGGGCAGATGCATTGAATAAGGTCATCTATGAGAATCACCATCGATTTCTCCCACTTGATCATCCTAGATATGTCGCCCCTTGAATGAATTCCCCCCACAGTCACTCACTGTGGGAGACTGGATGAGAATTTGGGACGGATCCATGACTCCTCCACCACTTAGCATGATCTGGTAAGGGTTTGTAACTAGTGTGTGCTATATTGGCTAGAAATAAAGATTGCCTGATAACACCAGCTTTTGTTTAGATACTCCATCTTTTATCGTTTACCATATTGGTCCCACCTCAAGACCAATCACCTGCTTGATCCCATGCATATCTTCAAGAATGTGGCATCTACCATTTGGGAACATTTGAATGGGACACAAGATTTCGTAGGCATAAGGGAGGATCTACGCACCATAGGCAGGATGCATGAAGCTTGGCCACAAGAGAGGACAAATGGGTATGTCTTTTTACCTCGTGCACCGTGGAGGTTATCAAAGCTAGAGATGGTGGCGATGAAGTGAGCTATCACTACAGTTCGTACTTCCACTAGATGCATGAGGTGTTTGAAGGGGGCCTTCACAAAGAGCAAGAAAAGAGGTGTAGAGAAATTATATGGCTTGAAATCTCATGATTAGCACAAGATGCTCCAAGTAAGTATTTTATGTGCATAAAATCTTTTTCCTTCCAAATTTGTGAGTGAATTAGAAGTAACTACTCAACCATTCCTCGTGTGTTTAGTTCATACTACCTACTAGCATTTCTCGCAGTGCATCAAAGGATGTGAAGGATTGTATTTACAAGATGGGCGAGCTTTTGAGGTACTTTATAGGATACAAAATGTGAATATTGTATTTACAAGATGGGCAAGCTTGTGAGGTACTTTACAGGATGCAAGGTGTTTATATTGCTAATATTGCATACTTTTTCCTTTCTAGGTATGTGAGCTCAAAGGAAATAGATCCCACCACGCTTGAGAATGCTCGAGTTATGTCAGCGGAGGTGGTTTGTTATTGATGATAAGAGAAACACACAAGATTGCGGCATCATTGCTAGTTTTGAGGGAGCCAATGGAGCCATGGATGATTATTGTAGCATAATCTAAGATATTATTAAGCTTGAATTTCGATGCTTCTTTGTGTATGTTTTGGATGTAAAGTGGTTTAAGGACATGGTGGAAAGAGGCCCTAATGCAAGAATCAAACGCCATGCAAGTGGCTTTGTAACTATTGACTCCACAAAGTTTTGGCAAAGTAAGAAGGACACACTAGTATTATTGCAACAATGTGAACATGTATTGTACACACATATAAAAATACTCACTTTTAAATATTTGATACCTTCGATGCAAGGAAAATAACATGATTGTATTTGTGTTTGAATTAGGTTGTCTATCAACCAATGGTGGATAATAATAGGTGGTGGCATGTCATACCTATTATGCCACGTTCCAAAGTGATGTATAGTACATTTACTACTAATATGGAGCGTATGGAGGATGATCATGGCCATGGAGGTGATGATGACCATGATATGAGAGAGGAGGATGATCATGAGATAGGAGATACAGATATTGAGGCCATTACCCGTGAGGACAAGCCTACCATTGGTGATGCTAATTTCGATGAGCACATGAGTAGCACAAGTAGTAGTGGGTTGAATGTATTTGTAGATCTCAACACTGGTTTGGATTTTGAAGTAGATAGTTTGGCAAGGGTTGATCTCATTGAGGATGAGATTGAATCATAGCCCATCATTGATATTGGCAAAACTATTTTACATATTGTCTCATTCTCCTGACCTCACTTTATTTTTGTATATGTGAGTTTGCCAAAAAGCATTGATATTTTTGTTAAAATTACGTGCTTTGGTAATCATGGGCAATGTTAGGAAAGCAATGATGTACATTTATCAACCTGCACCAAAATTTCATTTTTTGTATTCTCTATTTTGCATCTAAATCCGTGTCTAAATCCGCATCTAATTCACAGTGTAGACGTGCTAATAGACGTGCAAATAGATGCGCTATTAGACGTGCCTGTAATTTTGCTATTCGAGCAGCGCCGCCTATGGATGCACCCGCTATTTTGCGCATCTATCAAGCGCGTCTATAGTTGCTTTGTCTTATTGTGTGTGTGTGAGAGAGAGAGAGAGAGAGAGAGAGAGAGAGAGAGAGAGAGAGAGAGAGAGAGAGAGAGAGAGAGAGAGAGAGAATATTCAAAATAACAACCACCATGCTTGTTCTAGTTGGGGATCTATGTAAGTGTGACTGTGCATAATAATGGTCAGCTACTTGAGATTGTATGCTTTCACAACTAAGGGCCAATGCATGATTAGATGTAGCTATTTTTTGTGAAGCTTAGGGTGATGATGGAGAGTCAATGTTTGCTATTTTCATCCACTATGCTGGGTGTGTCGATTTGTAGAGGAAGATTCTCTGCTAAATCCATGATCTTGCAACTTGTTGGGGAGGCTTGCAAGCGAGAGAGAGGGAGCCGCTTGTCAGAGAGAATAGCTGTAGGCCAATAGTTGTATATTGCTATTATGTTGGTTAATTTTCCTTTGCATTTCATGATATTGGAGGGGTGGGGTATGGTTTTGATATTCAACCATCGTGCTGGTTGTTAACCCACTGTGCTACTTGTTTGCAGCCATGACGTTCTAGTGATGTGTGAGAGGAAATAGACTTAATTAGAGGACATGGACACTTATAACAGTGATGGTGGAAATCAACCACCATACTGGCACTACCAATTAGTAAGCACATGCACGAATCCTAGTTACCATGATAATCACAACAACAACATGGTCTAATGCAGAGATTTAACTATAAAAATCCTTAAAAATGTGTCATCGTTTGTCGCTTGATCTCTTTGCTCTTGCAAAATCCTCCAAACTCTGAAGAAACAAACTCACCACCACCATCCAATCCGATTTTCTTCACTTTTCTCCCTGTTTCATTTTCAACAAGCTGTAGCCATTCTTTAAATTTACCAAAAGCTTGAGCCTTTTTGCGAAGAAAGTACATCCACATCTTCCTACTACAGTTGTCAACAATCAATAAAAAATAGGAAGATCCCCCCAAGGCCTGTGTAGGCATCTTACCGCACAAGTCAACATGCACCAACTCTAGAGGAGTGTTTGCTCTATTCTTGCTCTCTTGTGGGAATGCCTTTCTCTGTTGCTTGCCCATCATGCAAGCTTCACACGGTTCTTTGATTTCTATGACTGCAGGTAAGTGAGCAACCATAGCTTGCTTCTGCATCTTCTTCAGCACTGCAAATCTGATGTGGCCGAATCTTTCATGCCAAAGTCTGCTTGTGCCTACTCCAGCGGTGGTTGTAAGAGCACTTAGCTCATATAGGTTGTTCCTCCTTACTCTTGTGCCAACAAGATTGCCTGCACTATCTAGAATTTTTGCTCCTATGTTGTTGAACCTCACCTCATGGTCAAGGTCAAGCCACTGATAGCAAATTTCTCTTGATTTGTGGAACATACAGCACATTAGATAGTTTCTTAACATCTCCATTTATAGAAACAAATGAAACCGTACCTGTACCCTCAATAGGGCATTTTGCATTATTACCAACCGTCATGGTGATGGACCCTTGTTGTAGGTCATGTGACGGGAGGCACCACTATCCAACACCCATGAATCAGTGGTTAAAGCTTCTTGAACTGAGGAACACTCTTCCTCAATGGCTAGAAATAGATCCAACTCTACTTCCACTATGTTAGCTATCTCTTTCCCCTTATCTATCTTCTTCAGGATACCATTTTTTTCATCTGCTTTCTTGACCTGGCAATCTGCAATCATATGGCCCTTCTTCTTGCAGTAGAAGCATTCTCCCTAAAACTTCTTCTTGCCGCCCTTCTTCTTTTTGTCACCACTAGTAGAGGACTCACCTTTGGTGAAGGAACCACCTTTGCCTTTCGCAGTGGTAGAGAACGCAACATCCCCATTGCTGCCTCCATCTCGAGCTTTAAGCCTCAATTCCTCCTCCATAAGTAAAGCACAGAACTCCTCAAATGACAATGGTTGAGGTCTCACCTGAGTGTTAAGCGCTGTTACCAGTCCATCAAACCTTGGTGGACATATCTGGAGACACTGCCGAGCTAGCTCTTCGCTAGTCTTTTATCAAGATTTTTTTATTTAACTAGTTGTTTTATCGATTTTCACTCGGCTACCGTGTGCCATGGCATTCAATAGGTTTAATTGGGACATGGATACTTATAATAATGATGGTGAAAATTAGCCACCATGCTAGCTCTAATGTAATATAATGGTAGTTGGAAAAATGATAGAGTGGAGAGCATCATCTACATGAAATGATGGTAAGGTGAGGATGAAGTAACAAGTCCTCGGAGTTCAATTAGGGTAGAGTGGGAAGACTTAATTTCATTAAGAAGACCTTAACAAGTTGAATTTCCTTCATTAGGCCTACCCCTAGGGTAGTTGTTGACATAGTAGACTCCAAATAGGGGTAAACCCAAGGGAGCCTTTCTTTTTGTGGTCAATGCACATGCCGCCACTACTCTTTCTAGATAGATAGTTCTAGCAAGGTAGGCACAATTGGTCTCCATGTCTTGAGCAATGACATACGACAATATTGGCATACATAGGTTACATGCACAAATAGGGCACAAACACCCCAAAGTAAAAAATATGCATATGGTGGCCACACTGAGGCCATCAGATTGGGCACTCATCTATAATTCCCGCACGGCATATTATGCACGTATGATCGTGCCGTATCATAAGAGGATATTCCTCTGGTTTAAATATTGCGGCTATAAATATCACAATCTCACCTTGTACATTTGCAAGCTGTTTTTTATTCCTTCTTGCCTCATCTTGAGCATGCACACATTCTCTTTTAGCTCCTCCATTTGGTTCTCACTGAAGGGAATAGCTCTATCTGATTCTATAGACTATAATTGCAGCTCTTGAAATTCTTTAGCAACTTTAGCATAGGCCTCTCTCAAGACCACCAGAGTACTTTGGCTATAAAAAAGGATAGAGGAATGCCTCTTAAAATTTTCATGAGCCACGGCATGCTCCTCTAGAGTGGTATTTTATTTGCTTGTAGGGCACTGTGCATATTTTCCCAATATTGATGGCCTTTCTCTTTCCAACATTGGACATTTTCATTCTTGCTATGAGCTCAACCTCCACTGTTTTCTGGCCCAATCCGCATCCTTCCTTCTCTCTTCCCAAGCTACATCCTTCTTGGCTTTAAGGTTCTTATGTAGCCCCTACAACTGCAGCATGTGGATTGTCCCTTCTCAACTGAGTTATAAGATTGTATTTCCCAATATCCAATACGTTCTACATGTTGCAGAGCTGTTGCTAAAGAGCTTTCTTTACTTATTTTTGAGCTTCAAGTTGTTCTTTCATTTTTTCTAGATTAGCATCTTCTTGGTTCTCATCCATTCTAGTGTCTTCAAGCTATTAATGCAGGTTTTTGATCTGTATCTTTGCAAATTCTCTTCTCCCTTTCCTTCTCAACCATTTTTAAACCTTCTCTTGCTTGGTCCTTAGCAGCCTCGGCTTGCTATTGTGCCTGCATGGCCTTTGCTTAGCAAGTCTTGTACCAGCTCTACCTGGGCCCCTGCATCCTCCTTGAGGATCTTCCTCTATTGTGCTACCGATGTTGCATGGGTGGTTTTCATCTATAGCTTTCTCATCTCCTTCTCATAATCATAAAAGACTATTTTGAGGCAAGTGCTCATTAGATGCACTCCAACTTTGCCAGTCTCAGATGTCAATTTCAAGGATTTTCCATCCTTTATATTCTTCAAATTGTTTAGCATACTCTTGGTGGAGATCACCCTTGAGAAAGAGACCGGATGCCCATTTATTTGCTATACTACTGCTTATACCTGCTAGAACTTCACGATTCCTCTCTTATCAGGAAAGAAATGCCTTGTCTACTTCAAAATAGCTTGAACATTTGCTGGCAATATTGAAACTTAACTCCACCATCTCTACTAATCTGAGCTTTGGGGAATATATATAAAAGGTTCTTTTTCTTCCATGACTTCTCCAAGTAACAAGCTTGCAAACTACCTCCAAGAATGCTGAATGCCTTTTCAGCCAGGCTACATGAATAAACTTATGATAGACAATATATCCCTCCTTCATGTTAACTTCTTTTGTCATCTTGGTGAAGTTTACAAGAGAGCCTAGATTGGGCATTTGAAGCTGGATCGAACTATGACTCATGATTTCAAGATTGGAGGAAAGCTCAATGGGACTATGTGTTAGAATTTCAAGATGGGAGGGGCCAGGTGGTGAGCCAGAGGGATCCATTGGGGATAATTGGCTAGATGGTCAGCTTTGGAACTCATTGTGCCAAGAGGGATCCATTGTGAAAAGGGATAGAAGGTGTAGGAGGGGATGGAAGTTGCAAGATGGCTGAGTATAATGGCAAGGTAGTATAGCTGCAAGGGAGTAAAAGGGAGTATAACTAGAAGGGAGGTGCTAGGGAGGAAGATGGTTGAGTGCAAGAAATTTTGCACGGGTGGCATCAACTAGAGTAAAATGCACCAGTGGGCTTGCATGTAGAGTAAGTAGCTGGCTGGCATGATTTGGATGCAAGGGAGAGTGCAAGGGTGGCATTAATTTAAGAATGTAATGAACCACAATTTAAGAATGTAATGAATCACAATTTAAGAATGTAATGATGATTCTTGAAATCATGATGACAACCATTGGGCTTGCATGCAGAGTGAGTAAAGGGAGAGCCATTACCAGTCATGATGACAACCACCAAGCTTGCATGGACTACCGAGCTTGCATGTAGAGTAAATAGAGTGAGCAACTATGACAACCATTGGGCTTGCATGCAAGCACCACCACGCTTGCATACAAAGTAAGTCATAGAGTGAGCCATTACCAGTCACGATGACAACCATTGGGCTTGCATGCAAATTAAGTAGAGCGAACCATCACTCTAGCTTGCATGCACAGTAAGTGGAGTGAGTAGTTTCTTTTTTGGGAGTGAGAAGCTAATTACCAATCACACCGAGGCTTAATTTGGTGGCCCAGCCATTGGGAATGGATCCACCTGAACAACATGCATGAGACACAAGTATACAGCTCAAATTGGGTTCATGCAAGGATGGTGTCAATTTAAGAATGTAATGATGATTTAAACTGTAGCCACGATGACAACCACTGAGATGGCATGGACCACCGAGCTTGCATGTAGAGTAAGTAGAGTGAGCAGTTAATTACTGATCGCCAAGACTTAATTTAGTGTTGTGAGCTAATCCACGTGGCTAGCATGCATTGGGCACATGATTAATTGATTGATTAAAGGAAACTCATGATTAATTGGACATGCCATCAGGATGGCATGCTACTAATTAGAAGGCCACTTTAATTGTTTTAAGGCCATTTATGGTTTTTGGATAGACCATATTTGTAGACGTAGGCATAAAAAAGCACCCTTGTCTTCATGCATTTAAAGACAACAATACTATTTCTCCACTTCTCATCGGCTCCCCTGTTCAATCCCCTATTCGCCATCCAAAACTCTATCTCTCCACTAACTCTATTTTCCCACTTCTCATCGGCTGACTTGTTCGCCATATGGAATTCTATTTCTCCACTGCTCAGTGCCTAGTTCTCCACTACTTCTCTATTTTCCATGTTTGCTCTTGCATCGACACCTACTATTACCGACATTCGTTATACCAACAATATCCCTATCCTATCTTCTTCTCTATCAAGGTGGTTGCATTGCATTGCTCTAGTATTTAAATGCCATGTGTGGTGTTTAGGATTCATGTTCCATAGTAGTTCCCGATTGGTCTCAAGATCAAGGAGTTGACACAGATGAACACAAATAGCTTGCATTTAGTTCTTTCTATAAACCCCATTTAGACTTTGATGAAGGAGTTTGAATTTTTTTGGAAGAGTTTGCTAGTTTCGCTCCTCATGCTCATCAGTGTCTCTATTCTATTTATGTCTGACTTGCTTCAGAGGCTTTCATGGCAGGGAAATACTTATTCCCTTTAAAGTGAAGCTCAACTAGTCGCCCTATTTATGTTTGGCCTCCTTCAAAGGCTTGCAAGCTGGGTAAGTATTCCTTTTAGATTGGAGGTTCCCTGATTTATGTCCAAAGGCCAAAATATTCTACATGGGGCTCAAGGCTATACCTCAACATGCATATGGCCAATTGTACATATTACCCAAGGTTGCCAAAGTTTTGTAATATTTACAAAGTTTTTAATAATACAAACACACTTCTCTTTTCTCATATTCTCTTAATGCATGCCAAATGTTAAATCGTTGTAATAAAAATTTAATATCATACTGGGTCAAGGATGCCAAAATTTTGTAAAATTTACAAGTTTTGTGATAATACAGACATGTTTCTCTTTTCTCATATTCTCTCAATGCATGCTAAATGGTGAATTTGCTTATACTATTGTAATTAACATTTTATAGTAGATTGGGCCAAGGCTATCAAAATTTTGTAAAATTTACAAATTTTGTAATAGCACAAACTATTAATGTAAAACTTAAGGACTTTGACATGTCATACTCCATAACCCAAGTGTTTTTTCACATCCCTTGGATTCCACTATGATGTGATGATTAGATTCTTCATATCTCCCTGATCAACATCAATAGATAAAATTACACCTATATTGTCATAATCTTAGTCTAAGAATCAAGTAAAGTCCATTGGCCACCCATTTTCTTCCACTGCATGTATTTGAAATCTAAATAAAACATTTAGCATGATATATGGTACCTAGCAACCACATTGTCCTCGCATTCTAAGCCCTCAAACATATCATGTGATCTCTCTTGAAGGTTCTAGAGTTTGGGTAGTGGTCGAGATTTTTTTATAGCAAAGATAGCATCCCTACTCGAGCAAACATTCATTCATTTGATGGATTTGCAAAGATGATTATCTTTGCTACCACTATATTGTGGAGCTCACAAATATACTATTGAAACCTGCTCATCTATCTTGCCTCTCATTTGGGAGGGTACATGTGAATATGAAAGGAAAATTTCAAAGATTAGGAGATAAAAAACCTAATGTTTTCTATCATACCATGACTCAAATGGAGCAATGCACTCCATAGGTTTATATAGAATTGATTCAAAACATGCATTGGATAGATGATAGCCTCCATCTACAACTTATGAGGCAAAACCTTCCCTTTGATTGTGCATCTAGCTATCTCCATTAGTTACATGTTCTTCCTCTCTATGATGCCATTTTGTTATGGTGTGTAAGGCATCTAGCTATCTCCATTAGTTACATGTTCTTTCTCTCTATGATGCCATTTTGTTATGGTCTATGTGGCATAGTACATTGGTGCTTGATGCCATTTTCATCCAAGTAGCAAATTTAAATCATCTAACATATATTTACCCCCTTGATTTGTACCATTGTAGTAATGAAAAGCTACTATTATTTGCATACCCAAATTTAACATACATAGCTTTGCATCTAGCAAAGAAGAGGTAGTAGAAGAGGAGTATGCCCTCTTTTCAAAAGAATCCAAATGATGCAAGTCATAGTTAGTGTGGTAGAAGTGGCTATCACATATGCAAAATCTCTCACTATGCATCTATCATTCTTGTACTTCACCACACCAAACCTACTTTGTTAAAAGAGGCAACTCATAAAATTCTTATTTATCTTAGGCACATAAAGTAAAACTATAGTGCATAAATATGAATCATCTACAACTGCAAGTATTATCTCACCAATGCATTTGACTAGAGAAGAGGCATTGTTTTGCACATATGTCTTTCTTGGCATGTGTTATCTGACCAATCCATTTGACTAGAGAAAAGGCATTGTTTTGCACATATGTCTTTCTTGGCATGTGGGCAGCTTTGTAGCTTAGTGAATAAATCCCTCCTAGAGGTGATATGTGTAGAAGATCCTAGATTATTGAATAAATCCCTCTTGGAGGTGTTTTGTCTAGAACATCCACTTTCAAAATACCAAATGGCTTGATTCTCATTTACTTTGTGACATAAGTGTGTGAAGATAGTGGGAGAGAGGGAAGGAGTCTCACTTGAGGCTTTCTCACAATCACAATGGGGGAATACACACAAAGGTGGAGGCTGAAAACAGTTTTCCTCTTCTTAGTTGTGTAAGCCAAAAGAACTCTAGTACAAAGAAAATAGAAGAACCCTATATGTGGGTCTCAAACCAAACTCAACTAACTAAGGTGGCATACTAACTGAGCCACGAACTAGTGTAGATAAGGATAGCTGTCATCCAGCTATTATTCGTGGGCGGTGTACCAACCGCATCTCCAGCTAACAAGTCAGTGACATAAGTACACAACGGTCACCCTGGCATATCTCGAGTGGAGCTCGATATCTCAACACTCCCCCTCGAGCTCAATCCCAAATCCTGCACACCAAGCAGGTCTCTGAACTTGCGCAGCTTCTCTGCGCCCAATGCTTTCGTGAATATGTCAGCTACCTGATCCTTTGTGCTGACATAAACTAGATCAATAAGACCTAGTAAAACCTTCTCCCGCACATAGTGATAGTGCACCTCAATGTGCTTTGTTCTAGCATGAAAGGCTGGGTTCTTTGCCAAGTGTATACTGCTCATGTTGTCACAATAAATGACAACCGGCCCATCTGTAGACTGATGCATATCATAGAGTAGCTTATGCAACCAAGCTACCTCACATGCAGCCATTGTTGCACCCCTGTACTTAGCCTCTATGCTCGACAAGGCAACTGTAGGCTGTTTCTTGCTGCTCCAAGTGACTGCAGCACTCCCAAAAGAGAACATATATCCACTGGTAGATCGTCTATCAGAAATACTACCAACCCAATCAGCATCAGTGTATCCATGCAACTGTATCTGAACCCCAGCCTCATAAAATAGTCCATACTGCAATGTGGACTTCACATACCTGAGTATGCTTCTAGCTGCATCCAAATGCGGTTTCCTTGGAGCCTGCATAAACTGACTTACCAACCCAACAGCATAGCTCAAATCTGGCCTGGTAATAGTCATGTAAATCAAACTTCCTACTATGCGGCTATCAAGCGACCATTATTTTTCATATCCTCAACAAAGCATCCATGAGGATTAAATCTGACCTGCAAGCCCTGCTCAACCATCTGACCAACAGAAACCAGGTTCTTGGTGATGTTCGGGACATGAAATACATCAGACAAGTATTTCTTTTTCCCATCCTGCATAGACAAAGGAATTTTGCCAATCTGCACAATAGGATGTGCAGTATCATCACCAGTCTCCACAAATCCTGGCTTTTCCATTTTCCTTGCATCTTGCATCCATTCTGCATGACCTGTCATGTGGTTTGATGCACCTGAGTCAACATACCACACATCATTTTGTTCTTCTGCACTTGTCACAGAATAGGTCATATGTTGCACCATAAATAGATGCTCATTTCTGTCATCACCCTGCCTGCTAGAAGATGCATAATTGCCTTGCTGCAATTTTCCATTCATAATGTCATTCTGCTTTTTGTAGCAGTCCTTAGCCAAATGACCCATTTTGCCACAATAGTAGCATTCAACATTGCTGTTTGCATTTTGGCTTCTCTGCCATCCACCACGGCCTCTTTGGCTCCCCCTGCCTCTAGAGTTACCACGTCCTCCTGCATAAGACTGGTTTTCTTGCATTTGCTGCATATTCTGATTTCTACCACGGCCTGCAGATCGGCCTCCTCTACCTCTGCCTCTACCTCTGCCAGCATTTGAGTAGAAGACAGTTTCTTTTAAAGTTCCTGCTGAAGAAGATGCACCACCATTTCTCTGCTCTTCAGAAATTAGAAGAGCAATCAGCTCCTCAAAATCAGGAAATTTTTCACGGACGGCAATGGATGTCTGGAACTGTGCATAATCCTTTCCTAGACCATTCAAGGTCACAGAAACCAAATCATCATCATCCACTGGCGACCCAATGGAAGCAAGTGCATCTGCAATTTTCTTCACTTTCATGTGGTAGTCATTTATGCTCAAATTTTCTCTCTGCACATTGTGCAACTCCTGTTTGAGTTGCATTTTCCTAGCTTGCGTATTTGTGCTGTACATTTTTGCCAAAGTATCCCATGCCTCCTTTGGCGTACTTGCATCCTGAATATGCACAATCATGGAGTCCGAAATACTGATAGACAGCCAGTACATAACTTTCCTGGCTCTCTCATGCCATCCTTTGAATGCCTGCATTTCCTATTGACTGGGAACATTAGGAAGAACAGGTTCTTCTTCATTTCCAATAATGAATTCCCAATAGCCTTTTCCCATCAAGAAATTCGTCATTCTAAACTTCCATGCCTGGAAGTTGTTCTTGTCAAGCTTTTCAGTGACAATCTGTGAAAGAGAATCAGATGCCATTACAGAACACTGCAAAATATTCTGTCACTGCAAAAAACACAGCTTTTGCCTCACACGAGCAGATCTGCAAAACTGACGAAAGTGGTATTTCACCACACAGTCACTTCCTAGTGACGATTTTGCATCAATAGGCAACAGGCATGAATCTGCAACTCCCAATATCTCTGCACACAGGCATATGATGCAATTTCTGCGACACCTTTCCACCGACTAGCCGCGCAGCAGTGGTCGCACAGCAAAAAACTGGGTCTTTTTCTGAGTGCCTGCGAAGAACTTCCGCCTTCAAAACGGGCCCCGAAATGGCCTCAAATCAGAAAAATAAAGTCATACCGCGCTCTCGCCACACCGCGAAGGGCGTCTCAATCTAAAAGAGTGCACTCCTGCACTTCTGGCTGTGCTACCTACAGAGATTTGCTCCCAAACTCGAAATAGGAAAGCAACACTGGTCCTCTTACCAGGACACCACAAACTTGGCTTGCTTTCTTGAGCTCCTTACCACGAACAAGGCTCTGATACCATGTGAAGATAGTGGGAGAGAGGGAAGGAGTCTCACTTGAGGCTTTCTCACAATCACAATGGGGGAATACACACAAAGGTGGAGGCTGAAAATAGTTTTCCTCTTCTTAGTTGTGTAAGCCAAAAGAACTCTAGTACAAAGAAAATAGAAGAACCCTATATGTGGGTCTCAAACCAAACTCAACTAACTAAGGTGGCATACTAACTGAGCCACGAACTAGTGTAGATAAGGATAGCTGTTATCCAGCTATTATTCGTGGGCGGTGTACCAACCGCATCTCCAGCTAACAAGTCAGTGACATAAGTACACAACAGTCACCCTGGCATATCTCGAGTGGAGCTCGATATCTCAACAAAGTGCTCATGCGATGCATCATAATTATAGACAAAGAAAGAACTGAGCCATCAACTTTACTTGCATAATCATTATAAGAGTGCACTTCCAAGCCAAATTTTTATTCTTTCTCCTTCTCCTTGGCTAGCCTCTTCTTACTTCAATACTAAAATGAGCTAGCTTTTTGTAGTAATTGCATTCTCCTTGTAATTTGTATCACTCTTTCTTGGCTAGTCTAACAATAAATTGACATGGCCTTTTGAAGTAATTGTCTTCTTCTTTCCTCTTAGGCTCATTTGCATCACTCTTTCCTTGTCTTGATGGGTATATTTAGACTCCATATTATATTGATAGATGCATCCCCTGGCTTGCCCTCACTATTATCCTTATTAATAAAGGCTTGATCAATACCATGAAAAGCATGGGGGATACCTCTCAAAGACAATATAAAAGAGGTGTGGAAGTTTAAATAGGACTCAAGAAAAGGGCTTATCCTATATTCCTTTAGATATCAAGAAACCATTGGATTATTACAAATTATTAAAATAGATGGCAAACCCCTCCTAGCCATGTGCTTCAGTGAAGAAACTTAATGGTGTATTATAAACAATAGAGTATGGAGGCTATGTTAAATTACATGGTGCAGCAGAACATAAATTGAATAAAGAATAGAGAGTACACAGCAAATTGGAGAGGAAAAAAATCAATACTGATGTAGTACAGATGATGGCTCCGTCCACCCGTGCACCCCCACAATGAAGCTTAGATGGCAATCTAGACAGATACTAGGTGAAGAGCTACTAGTTGGAAGATTTGACTTGATCTGGCTTAATCTGATGCAATGGACTGGGAAGGTCACCTCTTTATAGCTATGAGGGCGGTAGTCAGATCAACGTAGTCGATGGAGTCGACTAGTCGACCTAGTCGATGGAATCGACTAGTTGTCCATGGAATATTCAAGGAATATTCCCTATACCATCGTCTTGGGGGCTCTCGCCCCTGAACCCCCACTAGGGGGGCTGCTGGCCCCCCTAGGACCCCCCAACTGGGGGCTAATTGGCCCCCAAGCCCCAGCGCCCTACACAATCTAGAAAATCCATATCATCATCTAAGCTCAGGATCCTTATTGTTTCTTCATACTGATCAGGTGGTAAGCTCGTCGACAAGATCGCCTTTTTATCTTCATCCTCAACCTTTGATCCAAGTTTGTTTATTTTTGTTTGAGCACGCTTTGCATCCTATTCAGAAACACAACCAGATTCTCGCCTTGAGCATCTTCAAATCAATGAGGTCTTGTTTCAAATTTGGTTTTGAGTGCTTCATCTGAACTCCAAAAAGGGTCTCCAACATTTGCCAATTCTTTCTGGTGTGGTTGATGCTTTCACATCAAGATGATGGAAAGACTCTGGACTGAGAGCATGTCCCATATATCCAATCACCGTCTCTTTTTTTGTCTCCCATGGACTCTTCTCTACTTCTGAGGCATTTCCCTTGGGCTTTTTCTCTGTTTCAGCCAACAACGATGCCCAAAAGCTCCTTTTTCATGAATAATAGGTGGATGGCTAGCTACCAATGATGGGAAATTTTTGCCACTAAAGGTAATCAAGGCTATCCCATGTCCAAAGTTCTCTTTATACATCACATCCATCTCAAAAATGCAAAGGATTCAGTCGAGCATGAAAAGTGACACCTCTGTCAATATGTCAAGTGATGATTTCAGGATTCTCTTCAACCTTGGCTTCCTCACCTTTTTTGGAGCAGTGATCACCTTAAGACTCAAGTACTTAGACATATATAAGGCCTCCCAATACTATTCTTTGCTCTGATACCACTAATGGAAAATAGAGCAAATGCATGCAAAGCACAAGGCTCTCTCTCTCACATAAAAATCTTATCAACTCCAAATAGACAAGTTTGAAATCAAAGAAACCAACTCATAGATATAAGCAATCAACTAATGGACACTTCTTGCTCATTAGGGCCCCTATCAGGTTTGTTGGTGGTAACAACAAGCTCTATGACTCAACTAAGGACCCTAGACAATAGGTGGCCGACTCAATTGAGAAGACAACTACACATATTATGTAGTAATCAAGCCAACCACAAAGGCATGGAAATACACCACCACGAATGCTCATGGGTGACTCTCATAGAGAGATCACGACCTCTTAGGTTAGCAAAAGGAAGGCCAAACTCATGCTCACGAGAAGATGTAGGAGCCAAAAGCCTCGAACGGTCACCGCCTATGGAAACGCCATGCACCATGTAAACTTTGATTGCCAAGTGTGCTCCATGAGAGGCCTTGTCCAACAGTACCTTCGAGGCTTGCATGGGCCAATCAGACCAATCCTATTAGCAACTATCCTTGGCATGAGGATGAACCATGCTAACAAATTTCTCAACAAATTTCTACAAGTCTTCCTAGATGACTTATACATCCACTTAGGTAAAAAAAATCACTAGAAATGTCTTGAAGATGTACTAAAAAAATGCAGAGAGTATAGCATCTCCTTGAGCCCTCAAAAATGCCAATTCTTGGTCACATATGGAGTAGTCAGGGAGTAGTCTTGGGACACATAGTCTCTAGATATGGAGCTACTACCAGCATGGGAAAAGTCAATATCATCATGGAACTCCTACCTTCGCAAAATGCCAAGGGTGTCCAAGTATTCATGGACCATGTAAATACTATAGAAGATTAATCCTCAAGTTTGTTATGATTGCAAGATCCCTATGTTGAGAGGAAGAGAAAGAGGAGAGAGACCGACACAAGAGTTACTCCAAAGAAAGTGATTCTATTCATAGATCATAGGCATATATATAGTTGAGGACTAGGCTGAGTTAGGGCAAGCTATATATAGCTCTAACACCCCCACTCAAACTAGGCCCTCTAGCTACGGATGAAAAAACCCTTGGGGAGTACAAGGGAAAAACCCGAGCCACTATATATATCTATGTGAAAATATATATACAAAGGATGGCCATATGCCAATTTGAATGATACACTATAATGCTGGATGATACACTGCAAATTGCATGTGGATAGTACAAGGGCATAAGTTGTCCATAGTACAATGCAAAGTATAGGCACTATGTTTGGTGCATGATACACTAAAAAGTATGTGTGAAAAATAGAAAAATATTCCTGGAAATCTCAACTTGTTTGACATAGTGATGATGCATAATCAGGGCTTGAGATCTTCAAGTTCGATGTTTGAGCTCTTCATCTGAATAGTAGAGCTTATTGTCTCTAAGTTCAGTCTAGTCAAACCTCCTCAAACCTTTATAATCACGCCTTCATGTTTTGCACAATTCATCCACATAAAATGATTGATTTCATGCGTGTATATGAACACAACAAATATTCAAGTGTCCAT
Source organism: Dipteris shenzhenensis (assembly GCF_047967505.1). Taxonomy (NCBI): domain Eukaryota; kingdom Viridiplantae; phylum Streptophyta; class Polypodiopsida; order Gleicheniales; family Dipteridaceae; genus Dipteris; species Dipteris shenzhenensis. The sequence continues at coordinate 3,658,392 of NC_141597.1, forward strand.
TTCTATTTTACCAAGGATGAATGTATGAGAAAATTGCTTCGGTCACTCCAAAGATGAGTATGGAGGGGTAATTTGAGCTGTCCACAATGCCAAGGCTGAAATGTCTCTTGGGTAGTGTAAGAAAGCCATAGCAACACAATAGGAAGGCCCATAAATTTCCTGCAAATCAAGAACCAATAATCCAAAAACACAACGAGCATTCGGGCATCTTGAAGTATCGGATTTGATATGTCCCATAAAGTCAGGGCTGAAATGTCGCTTGCATAGTGTAAGAAAGCCATAGCAATACAATAGAAAGTCCCATAATGATCCTGCAAATCAAGAACCAAGAATCTAGAAACACAACGAGCATCCGAGCATCTTGAAGTATCGGATTTGATATGTATATAAAGCTAGGGCTGAAATGTCGCTTGCATAGTGTAAGAAAGCCATAGCAAACCATAGAAAGGTCCATGATGATCTTGCAAATCAAGAACCAATAATCTAGAAACATAATGAGCATTCGGGCATCTCGAAATATCAGATTTGATATGTCCATAAAGCCAGGACTGAAATGTCACTTGCATAGTGTAAGAAAGCCATAGCAACACAATAGAAAGGCCCATAATGATTATGCAAATCAAGAACCAATAATCTAGAAACAGAACGAGCATTTGGACAACCGAAAGTACCAAACAATTGAGCATCCCAAAAGTACCAAACAACTGGGCAGTCGAAAGTACCAAACAATAAAAAATATGAACAATTGGGCATCCTAGAAGTATCGAACAACTCGGTAGCCAGAAGTACCGAACAATAAAAAATACAACGAGCATAAGCCACACACATATGACAAGAGGCAAGCTTGTGTGGATTAGACACAGCTTACATAATCATAGTGGGAATGAAATAACAACCTCTTTGCATCCAAAAGTACCGAACAACCAAAAAGATGGGCATCCGATATTACAAAGAACATCCAGAAGTAACCAAGAAAATGGGCATCCGAGAATGGTGATCATGTCCAAACAAGTACTCAACAGTAATGCATATGTGCCACGTCCAGACAAGTACTTAATAAATAATCCATATGTGCCATGTCCAAATGAGTACTCAAGAAGTAATCCATATGTGTTCATCTGAAAGATGTTGAACCTTGCCACATGCAAATGAGTACGCAATATGACCATGTCCAAATGAGTAGTGTTGAATACATGATGAGAAGTCAAGCAAGATGACAAATCTCTTTGGTTGAAGGACGTTCTATGAATGGTGAGTAGCAAAGCACTTACACAAAGACTCAACAAGCGATAAACTAAATAAGAAACTGGTAAGTAAAGGATGCACTAAATAAAAACTAGCTTAATATATGTAAAGCATCATTGGCTTTTACTTTTGGAAAAGTAGCATGAAACCACAAGTGCTAAAGTGCTAAACTCTTGTTTTCACTGATGACCTAATAGAATAAAAATTGCTTTCATATGGTAGATAACCTTTTGTCCAAGTGATTTTCTCAATCAACTTTTTGGTTTGTTGAACGTATATAATTATCACTGCAAAAGCATGTAGATTGGGCTACCTTACTCTTAATGACAAGATTGAGACTCTACTTGTTGGCATCGATTAGATAAGATGTTGATTCCTAAAGATTGACTACGCTTACAACAACGATCCTGCAATCTTGGTTTTTATGGTGGATATGATCGATGGGTGTTAGGTCCCCTCTTCATCTAAATTTTTATGGAGTCTATAGCTAAAGAAGTTTGCTTTATGTGAGTGAGCATCTTATTTCTTCATGTGGGAACGTAAAAGCATGATATGCCAGTGTGTTAAATCCAAGGGAATGCAAATACTGAGTGCAAGATGGTGTGATCAACTGGTGGAGACTGAAAGCGGGAGGGTGAAACCATATCAGGAAGCTTCTTATCATTAAGTATATTTTTTCATTGCTTTTGCTTTTGCTTCAAATATTTTTGATTCTATGAAAGTATGAACCTTTTCCATCCTCATGTCCTAGGCATATATGTAGTTGAGGATTAGGCTGAGTTAGGGCAAGCTATATATAGCTCTAACACCCTATATAAGTTACTAGTAAAATCAATCTAGATAGAAGAATGCGAGTAGGAACTTTAAACATTTAAGTGGAGAATTGTGTAGTTCAGCGGTGACTCATGTGTCATGGAGATCTTGGAAGAATGCCATTGGAGTCTCCCCACTCTTGAACAACTCCTTGTGGGAGCTTTGTATGCACAAGCCCCACACTTAGGTTACCCATCAAGAGATTCCACGAGAGTAAAGAGAGGGAGGGAAGAGGGGAAGGAGGATGAGAGGGGGGAATGGGGATGATAAGAGAGAGAGAATGGTGAAGGGGGTTAAGTGGCAATCACAAGGAAACTAGAAATGGAAACAAGAAGACTCAAGTGCAAAAGAATGTAGATAAAGAGAGAGAGCTTCTAATCCCAATGTACACAATGCTCAATGCCCCACCCTCCTGGTAACCACTAGTGGTCTAAGGTGCTCAAGTTGTAAGGCCCCCGTATGAGGAGAAGCCATGTGTGAGCCCGGGACACTGGGGATGGATCTTGACTTGCATGTCAGATGAGGTCTATTAATGAGACTGTTGATGGTAGAAAGGTGATTGTGTGGGAACCCCTTATTCTTGCTTGGGACTAGGGACCAGCTGGCCCCCAGCTGGGCGGTCCTATTGAGATATCGAGCTCCACTCGTGATATGCCAAGATGACCGTTGTGCATTTATGTCACCGACTTGTTAGCTGCAGATGCGGTTGGTACACCGCCCATGAATAATAGCTGGATGACATCTATCTTTATGTACTCTAGTTAGTGGCTCAGTTAGTATGCCACCTTAGTTGAGTTTGGTTTGAGACCCACATATAGGGTTCACCTATTCTTTTGTACTTAGAGTTCTTTTGGCTTACACAACTAAGAAGAGGAAAACTATTTTTAGCCTCCACCTTTGTGTATATTCCCCCATTGTGTATGTGAGAAAGCTACAAGTGAGACTTCTTCCTTCTCTTCCACTCTCTTTACATGGTATCAGAGCTTGGTTCATAGTAAGGAGCTCAAGAAAGCAAACCAAGTTCGCGGTGTCCTAGTAAGACGATCAGTGTTGCTTTCCTTTTTTTTCGACTTTGGGAGCAAATCTATGTAGGTAGCACAACTAGAAGGTGCAAGAGTGCACTGTCTCAGATTGGGACACCCTTTGCAGTGTGGCAAAAGGGCATATATGCTACGGGGCCCATTTTGGGGTGAAATTATTTTTTTGATTTGAGGCCATTTCGGGGCCCGTTTTGATGGCGAAAGTTTTCCGCAGGCACTCAGGAAAGTGCCCTGTTTTTGCTGTGCGACCACTGTTCTGCAAGTCAGTGAAAAGTTATCACATAAATTACATCGTATGCCTATGCACAGAGATATTGGGAGTGATAGAATCATTGTTATTGCATGTTGATGCATAATTGTCACTAGGAAGTGACTATGTGGTCAAATACCACTTTCGTCAGTTTTGTAGATTTGCCCTTGTGAGATAGAAGTTGTGTTTTTTTTGCAATGATAGAATATTTTGCAGTGTTCTGTATGAAGTCTGATGCTCTTTCACAGATTGTCATTGAAAAGCTTGACAAGAACAACTTCCAAGCATGGAAGTTTAGAATGACAAATTTCCTTAAGGGAAAAGGCTATTACTGGAGCTGAACAAGAACCAGTTATTCCTAATGTTCCCAATCAATAGGAGTTGCAAGCATTTAAAGGCTGGCATGAGAGAGCCAGAAAAGTTATGTACTGGCTATCTATTAGTATTTCAGATTTTATGATTGTGCATATTCAGGATGCAAGCATGTCGAAGGAGGCGTGGGATACTTTGACAAAAATGTATAGCACAAATATGCAAGCCAAGAAAATGTAGCTCAAGTAGGAGTTGCATAATGTGCAGAGAGAAAATATGAGCATCATTGACTACCACATGAAGGTGAAGAAGATTGCAAATGCACTTGCTTCTATTGGGTCGCCAGTGGAAGATGATGATTTAGTTTCTGTGACGTTGAATGGTCTAGGAAAGGATTATGCACAATTCCGGACATCCATTGCCATCTGTGAGAATTTTCTTAATTTTGAGGAGTTGATTGCTCTTCTAATTTCTGAAGAGCAGAGAAATGGTGGTGCATCTTCTTCAGGAGGAACTTTAAAAGAAGCTATCTTCTACTCAAATGCTAGAAGAGGTAGAGGCAGAGGTAGAGCAGGCCGATTTGGAGGCCATGGTAGAAATCAGAATATGCAACAAATTCAAGAAAAGCAGTCCTATGGAGGAGGATGTGGTAACTTTAGAGGCAGGGGGAGCCAAAGAGGTCATGGTGGATGGCAGAGAGGCCAAAATGCAAACAGCAATGTTGAATGCTACTACTATGGTAAAATGGGTCATATGGTTAAAGACTGCTATAAAAAGCAGAATGACATCATGACTGTAAAATTGCAGCAAGACAATTATGCATCCTCTAGTAGACAGGGTGATGACAAAAATGAGCATTTGTTTATGGTATAGCACATGACCAATTTTGTGACAAGTGTAGAAGAAAGCGATGATGTGTGGTATGTTGACTTAGGTGCGTCAAACCACATGACAGGTCATGTAGAATGGATGCAAGATGCAAGGAAAATGGAAAGACCAGGATTTGTGGAGACCGGTGATGATACTGCACATCCTATTGTGCAGATTGGTAAAATTCCTTTGTCTATGTAGGATGGAAAAAGGAAATACATGTCTGATGTATTTCATGTTTCGAATATCACCAAGAACTTGGTTTCTATTGGTCAAATGGTTGAGCAGGGCTTGCAAGTCAGATTTAATCCTCATGGATGCTTTGATGAGGATATGAAAAATAAAGGTCGCTTGATAGCAAAAGGGAAGAAGGGCAGGATGTTTATGTTAGATGCGGACATGCCTGAATTGAGTGCAGCAATGTTTGCACATGGGACTGGTGTAGTTGCAGATATTAATATCTGGCATAAATGCATTGGTCATGTTAATGTACAACGACTTAAATTAATGCAGGCCCAAAATATTATTGCAGGATTGCCTAAGTTCAAGGTTCCAGAAATGCATAAGGTATGTGAAGCCTGTCAATTTGGAAAATAGGCAAGGAAACCATTTCCTAGACATGTTCAAGAGAGTAATAGGCCATTGGAATTAATCCACTCTGATGTGTGGACTACTAAAGCTACATCTATTGGAGGCTGTCATTATTTTGTCACTTTTATTGATGACTATAGCAAAAAAGTTTGGGTGTATTTTATGAAAAAGAAAAGTGAAGTGTTTGGGCATTTCAAAGCTTTTAAAGTTATGGTTGAAAAAGAAACAGGCCTGTAAATAAAATGCCTAAGGTCAGATGGAGGGGGAGAGTACCTCTCAAATGAGTTTGTAAGTTTCCTGTAGGAGCATGGCATAAAGCCGCAATATTCATGTAGTCATAACCCACAACAAAATGGACTTGCAAAAAGGAAAAACAGGCATATTGGAGAGGTATCTCATGCCATGCTTAACAAAAAAGACCTGCTAGATTATTATTGGGCTGAAGCAGTTGCTATAGCAGTCTACATAATGAACAGGACTCCCACTACAACAATACATGGCATGATGCTAGAGGAGAGGTATACTGGTAGGAAACCTGATATTTCTCATTTGAAAGCATTGCCTATGTTCATGTGCCAGATGACTTGAGATCCAAGTTGGATCCAAAAGCTGAGAAGTGCATCTTTATTGATTATTCTTTGCAGCAAAAAGGGTATAGATGCTATAACCCTTCTACTCGTAAGTTTATAGTGAGCAGAGATGTTGTTTATGATGAGATGAGTTGCTGGTATAAACCAGTAAATGTGATTGATGATGTAGATACACAAAATGGTAATGCTACACAGAATTCACAGCAGCAATCACAAAATATTAGTGGACCTATAGTGTCCTCTAGCAGTGGTTCACATACTTCACCATGGATAGGCAGATTGAGATCAGGAGGATCTCCTCAAAGCAATGCAGATAGTGGTATGCAAGTATCACAAAAATGAAAAGAGAAAGTAGATCAGCCCATGGTTGATGTGAATGCAGGTCACTCTTATGTGGATGGTGAATCCAGAAGCTTAGAACAAAGCCTTGATGATGAGTTGGGTATTCCTTCTATTGTTACACCTGGAGTAAGGAAGACAAGGGATATTTTGAGAGCACCTAGTACTGAGCCTATTTTTTGCAGGTCTACTAGAGCTAGGTATCCTATGGATAGGCTGAAATATGATGGATTTATAGCCATTCACTATGCCTATATGGTCAAAGTGATACATGAACCAGAACCCACTTCTTTTGAGCAAGCCATGGGAAAAGAAAAATGGGAGAAAGCCGTGGATGAAGAAATGGATGCCTTGGAACCAAATGCTACATGGGAATTGGTGCCTTTGCCTAAAGACAAGAATGCAATTGGCTGCAAGTGGGTTTATAAGGTGAAGCACAATGTAGATGGTTCTGTGAACAAATACAAGGGAAGATTAGTTGTCAAGGGGTATGCACAAACATATGGCATTGATTATGGAGAAACATTCAGTCCGGTTGCAAGGATGGCAACCATAAGAGTAGTCATTGCTATGGTTGTGTCAAAGGGATGGTCTTTACATTAGATGGATGTAAAGAATGCCTTCTTGCATGGTGATTTGCAAGAAGAGGTATATATGGAGCAGCCACCAGGTTATGTTCATGCTGTTCATCCTGAGTTTGTTTGCAGGTTGAAGAAAGCCTTGTATGACTTGAAGCAAGCACCCAGAGCATGGTCTGACAAGATAGGACAGTATCTTGTCACTATTGGCTTTTAGATTTCCAAGGTAGATTTCTCACTTTATGTGAGATTTTCAACAAAGGTATTATGCTGCTTGTCATTTATGTTGACGATTTGATCATCACAGGTGATAGTGATGAAGATATCCTTCATGTGAAAATGCTATTGAAGCAGAAGTTTGAGATGAAGGATTTGAGAGAGCTGCGTTACTTCTTGGGCTAGATCCACAAGTGGGATATGGCTCTTGCAGAGGGAGCATGGATTGGACATACTGTCCAAATATGGGATGACAGGCTGTAAGCCTATTTCAGTTCCTTTGGAGTAGAATGTGAAGTTGAGCGCAGAGGCAGGTGAGCTTTTGGAAGACCCTACTATGTACAAACGCATAGTAGGAAGTTTGATTTATATGACTATTACCAGGCTAGATTTGAGCTATGTTGTTGGTTTGGTAAGCCAATTTCTGCAGGCTCCAAGGAAATCGCATTTGAATGTGGCTAAACACATACTGAGGTATGTGAAGTCCACATTGCAGTATGGACTATTTTATGAGATTGGGGTTCAGATACAATTGCATGGATACACTGATGCTGATTGAGCTGGCAGTTTTCTGATAGACGATCTACCAATGGATATGTGTTCTCTTTTGGGCACTTGGAGCAGCAAGAAATAGCCTACAGTTGCCTTCTCAAGCATAGAGATTGAGTATAGGGGTGCAGCAATGGCTACATGTGAGGCAGCTTGGTTGCATAAGCTACTTTATGATATGCATCATGGGCTAGTTGTCATTTATTGTGACAACATGAGTACTATACACTTGGCAAATAACCCAGTCTATCATGGTAGAACAAAGCACATTGAGGTGCATTATCACTATGTGTGGGAGAAGGTTCTAGTAGGCTTTATTGATCTAGTTTATGTCAGCACAGAGACAGAAACGAAATCATCATCTGCCACTGGCGACCCAATGGAAGCAAGTGCATCTACAATCTTCTTCACCTTCATGTGGTAGTCATTGATGCTCATATTTTCTCTCTCCACATGATGCAACTCCTGCTTGAGCTACATTTTCCTGGCTTGCGTATTTGTGCTATACATTTTTGTCAAAGTATCCCATGCCTCCTTCGGCGTGCTTGGATCCTGAATATGCATAATCATAGAATCTGAAATACTGATAGACAGCCAATACATAACTTTTTTGGCTCTCTCATGCCATCCTTTAAATGCTTGCAACTCCTGTTGATTGGGAACATTAGGAATAACTGGTTCTTGTTTAGCTCCAGTAATGAACTCCCAATCACCTTTTCCCTTAAGGAAATTCGTCATTCTAAACTTCCATGCTTGGAAGTTGTTCTTGTCAAGCTTTTTAGTGACAATCTGTGAAAAAGCATTAGATGCCAACACTGCAAAATATTCTATCACTGCAAAAGCCACAACTTTTGCCTCACAAGGGCAAATTTGCAAAACTGACAAAAGTGGTATTTGACCACACAATCACTTCCTAGTGACCATTATGCATCAACATGCAATAAGAATGATTCTGTCACTCCCAATATCTCTGCGCACAGGCATACGATGCAATTTCTATGGTAACTTTTCACCGACCTGCGGATTAGTGGTCGCACAGCAAAAACAAGGCACTTTCCTGAGTGCCTGCAGAAAACTTTTGCCACCAAAACGGCGGGCCTTGAAATGGCCCCAAAATGGCCTTGAATCGAAATGGCCCCGTAGCATATATTGCTCTCTCGCTGCACTGCAAAGGGTGTCCCAATCTGAGATAATGCACTCGTGCACTTTTCGGCTGTGCTACCTGCAGAGATTTGCTCGCAAACTTGAAAAAGGAAAGCAACACTGATCCTCTTACCAAGACACCATGAACTTGGTTTGCTTTCTTGAGCTCCTTACCACAAACCTGGCTCTGACACCATGTGAAGAGAGTGGGAGAGAAGTAAGGAGTCTCACTTGTAGCTTTGTCATATACGCAATGGGGGAATACACACAAAGGTGGAGGCTTAAAATAGTTTTCCTCTTCTTAGTTGTGAAAGCCAAAAGAACTCTCTCTCAGTACAAAAGGAATAGGTGAACCCTATATGTGGGTCTCAAACCAAACTTAGCTAACTAAGGTGGCATACTAACTGAGCCGCTAACTAGAGTACATAAAGATAACTGTCATCTAGCTATTATTCATGGGCGGTGTACCAACCGCATCTGCAGCTAACAAGCCGGTGACATAAATGCACAACGGTCACCCTGTCATATCACGAGTGGAGCTCGATATCTCAACACACTTTGCCTTCTCTTTATGCAAGTTTCCTGGAGCTTGTGGCTAGCCCTGGTGGCTACAACATTCTAGTGGGCTAAAAACTCCTACCTTTGTGCTAGGATATTTTGGAGCTTTATGGTCTTGAAGCATCAATTTGGAGTAGGCTTCAGCTGAAGCATATGCAGAGGAGGTACAAAATTGCGTTGCATGTTGATTAATACCCAAGCAATAAGGTGGTTGTAGCAGCTACTACCTAGGGCTCTATGTTGATTGCCATGCATGTGGTAGGGGAGTCTGCTCAAGGGGCTTTTAAGTCATATCTATTATTTCCTCTCCCTCCCCAATGCGTCTCTTGAGTCTGCGTTCCTGGCGGAGCTTCTTTGCATTATCTGCCTCATTTTTGTGGGCTTCCTCCTTCTAATCCTTTGGAGCTCTGCTTGTTGATGCTAGAGAAGGCTGTCCTATCGCTTTTTTGCTGCTTCCTTATCGTACAGTCTTTGAGTTGCTGCTTCATCTTGTTGTCACTTTGCAGATGCTTCATCCTCGGCCTATTTGTTGGACTCTTCCCTTCTCTTTTTTAGTGACGGTTTGGTGGGGGTATGCCTGGCAAGTGGAGCTGACAATAATAAGGAAATATCCTATGTTGCAACACCATATCCTTTTGGAAAATGATCATTGGATAGGTGGTGGATAGTGGGAATTATGAACATCGGATTGCCTATTTTCTCCCCATGAGCGTAGATGCCAACAATCTCCTTGTAAAAGAAGTCTGCCCACTTGGTTTCTTCTAGTTCATGGAGGCATGCCAATAGATTGGGCAGAACCACACTATGATGCTCAGTCAACTGGACCGGGGCAAGCAGAGTTTCTACTCGAGTTGCCTTTGCCAATGGCACCTTCTGGATCAAGCTGATAGGGACGCCACCCCTATGCATTTTTGTGTTGTAGTTAAGCACCTTTGAAAGTTGCTTATCCATACCTCTTAATGTCGCATATGCCCTGGAGATGATGGGAAGCCCAAAAGCATGACAGACTATTTCCACTATAAAGTGATAGTGGTGGTACTTCTGTCCACGTGAAGCTAGCTAGTGGTGCTTGACGAAATATTGTACTTGTCCACAAAATCAACAACTTGTCTCAAATTCAAGTGGCAAGGGAACCCACTTACCAGTGTATGTAATCCCATGGCCTGGATTAGGAGTACTACGTCAGGGTCCTATAGAGCTTGATATGCCTCAACATTATGGTAGTAATGGTGGTAATCCTTTGCATTACACTTGTACTAGGATTAGATGACCACTCCTTGGAGCTGTTCTAGCCATTCTTGTCTAAGTGGAGAGAACCTGGTCACATGCATGGCATGATCTAAATAATTTGGGATGTCCTCCATGTCCATAATCAGTTGTGTTTGGAGGGTGCAGGTAGTAGATTGTTGTGCAGATGCTTCAAGCTCATGACTAGCCTGTTGGGTGGAAGGATCCTATTCCATTTAATCAGGGATGGGAATGGAAATGGTGCAATAAGATGAGAAAGTAAAGGAAGGTGGGATGGTTGATGAGGCTTTGTTGGTGGGGGGTCGAGTTCTTCGGTGGAAAATAAGTCCTAAGCACTAAGGGAATGCAAGGATGAGGCTAACATGAAGTGGAGGCAAGAGCTTGTGTGAATTTGAAGGATTTTGTGGGCTTTAAAAATTTAGATAAAAGTTTGACAAAGTTCCAATACACTACCAAGTGAGAACCTGAAGAATGAGGCTGCCTACATATGTAGGGAACTTGGTAGTGTAGCGAGTTAGTGTTAGCATTAGTGTAGCAATTCCCTTGCATATTTGAAAAGTTTAAAGGAAATCCATGCATATTATATATGGACCTTGTCCCCCGATACTCTAGATTTTTGGACGAGGGTAGTAACATATTACATATTGAGTTGGCACCCCACGATCCCACCCCAACCAAACTGTAGTGGTTTTGTCTTGATTGATTTTGGAATTTCAAATACATACAAGAAATTGCTTAAATTTTCCTCCCTTCCAACCAGAAGACTGAAGTTATCATTAGAAAAAAATCGTGTAAAAAATTAGAACCATCTGGTAGTGACAATCGTTTAATGAATTCTTGACTAAGCCAGTAATCAAGCTGACAAAGCAGAGGTTCAGTCTCACAATGGAAAAATGGAAAAGGAGCAAGAAGGGAATTCTTGCCTAATAGACCTCTTGAGTGGAAATGGACCTTTCAAATAACCATTAAGTGACAACCTAGTGAAAGCATTGGAAAAGAGTACTGTTGTCATTGCACAAAATCCATGACTAAACCCCAATCTCTTCAGAATGGCAATGATAAAACTCCAACCAATTCTATCAAACTCCAACTAATTCTATCATAGGCTTTTCAAGATCTAAATTGAGCAAAATAAACCTCTCACTATGCATCACAACATAATCAATAGCAAGGGAAATTTTCATCATAGCATCTTGTATATTTCTAGCAAATATGAAACCATACTGCCTAGCATGAAGGATTCTACTTATAATGAACTTACTCTTGTTGGCCATAGCTTTTTCCATAACTTTATAAACACATCTCAACATAGGAAGGGTCCTCCAGTTCCCACATAGAGACTTGTTCTGACCCTTAGGGATTAATTTCACAATGCCAATATTTATGCTCCAAGGCAGATAACACTTGTCAAAATAGTGATTAATGAGAATAGTCATGTCCTTGCCACACACCTTCTAGTAATGCTAATAAAACTCAATGGGAATCACATATGGCCCAAGAGATTTTACCCTAGCCATAGAGTAGATTGTGTATTTAATCTCATTCCATGAGAAAGGTCTTTGCAAGAGAGAAGCTTCATATGGTAAAACCTTAGGTGTTTTTTTGCTAAACAAATCTTCAACTCTATGTTTATGATCTGTTACCAATTGAGGGATTGAAGATGCTATCTTTGACAAATGGCTAATAAATACCTTTGCAATCCTTTCTTCATGAATCAATGAGGTTTAGTAACCCCCTAGAGAACCATTAATGGAAATTCAATTAATTAGATCCCTCCCCTCCTTTAGGAATCAATGAGGTTAAGCTAAGTTATGATGACTAGATTGATTTAACCTAAGTGCATACAAAAAATTGAGGTTGCCCTATCGCTTTCCCTAAAAATCTAACCGGCCTAGAAAATTTGGGTCCTTCTAGCTCCTTCTAAAACTTACCTCCCTCCACTCCTTGCTCTCCTTTTGAGAAAATAACTCCTTTTGAGAAAATAAACACTATGGTTTCCACACTAATATGAGAAAAAAAAACATAGGCACGTGCAAAAAGATAGTCTAATCAAGCTAATTAAGATAATCAAGCTACTAACTAGTAACTCTTGTTTGCCTTGAGCCAACTTGATGATATATTGCATGATGTTCCAACCACTGGGCTGGTTTAGGATACTCACATTAAGTCCAAGCCAACCTGGTTTGGAAATTGACTAGTGCATGACTTGAACTAGCCCAGATATTAAAATTAAATAATTTGACTAGTAGGAAACATAGCAATTTCAACCAACCACCATGCTGGTCATCAATTATTTTTGTTTGTGAAATATATTTCTATATTTCAACCACATTGTTTTAGGACAATCACATAACTCTTGTTGGACCAGTGCCAACTCGGTGATATATTTCATGATGTTCCAACCATCGGAATGGTGTAGGACACTCACATTAAGTCCAAAGCCTGGTTTAGAAATAAACTCTAGTATATGACACAAACCAACTTAGAAATTAAACTTGACTAATATTTAACCTACTAGGACACATAGTAATTTCAACCACTAGGTTGCTCATCAATAAGACAATAACAATATATTGTTTTTTCTTTCTATTGCATAATATATATTGTTGCTCAACCATGTTGGTTTAGGACAATCACATAACTAGTGTTTTATCTAAATTAGCCCCATTTTAGAAATTAAACAATTAAACAATTCCAAAACTCATTCACAGACATCCACTGGGTTGGTGAAATATATTGTTGTTTAACCACCCTGGTTTAGGGCAATCACATAACTAATGTTTGACCTAAACCAGCATGGTGATATATTGCATGATGTTCCAACCACCAAGCTGGTTTAGGAAAATCACATTAATTCTAAGCTAGCTCACTGTAGAAATTAAATTAAGCAATTAAACTATTCCAAAACACATTCAACGAACAACCACCGGGCTGGTTTAGGAAACCACTGACCTGTATGATGTGTATGATGTGCTCATCCATTGCTTGAGTCCTTTCCACTATATGAAGCATGTGTATGATGTGCTCATCCATTGCTTGAGTCCTTTCCACTTTTTGTAGACGTCCTTCTTAATTAGAGAAACTTTCGTATTCTCATGCCAGAACCTTGTCCCTCAATCAATAACTTTTGCACTTAGGATGTCTCTCCTTCTCTTGCATTGTGTTGAAGCCCACAAGCTTCTCCAATCAGGATGATCCTATGTTGCTTCCACTTTATGCCCAATCCTAGGAGCCATATTGGTCCTTCTGATTGACAACATCTTCAACACTGTGTGCGCCCAAGCCATTCTCCTTTGTTTTAGGCGATACCAACATAGCTAATGTCACCCTCTTTGCAGCTAGCTGATCTAATTTGTGCAGCCTAAAGCTTATGAAGACTTGAGAAAATGCAATGACCTTCGACAACTTATGAGCCATATAGAAAGGAATTGCATGGAAAAAGAACCAATACAGAACTATAAATAGTGTTGGATTTATTAAAAGATCTTTGCACATGCACAAATTGCACATTTTCAAATCCTTCCATTCTATGGTGAATCTAGATACCAATATCACAAACTATTAATGTTTAAAGACCACCATGCACTAGTCCCACTAGTTTGGCTTCCATTGTTTCAATTGGTTTTGCTTTTCAACAAAACATGAAAAAGTTATGGAGCCTTCCCTCTAATGGGTATGCATAATTGAGGCACAACATGGAGGCCCCTTAAACCACATCTAAGGTTCTCAGTTAAGTGTGATTTTTGATTGAGGAGAAGCTCAAGTAGGGTAGTATTGAATGTCTCGTTCCAAATCTTTATTCCATATGTTTTGGTCTCATGTTTCTAGTAATGGTACTGATACATCAGATAATGGTGCTAATACTGGATTCATTTAGAATAACAAAAAAACAACATAAATGAATTTTACTTTCCTTATGGTTTTCAATGAATGGTTAATTTACTTAAAAAAGTTTGATTGTTATGTACATTTCATTATTAAAGATACTTAATTAGTGACACTTTTCACATGAGGAATTAGATGATCATTTATGTCAAACATTTCAACACAAAGCCTAAAACAAAGTAATTCTACGATTATAAATCTTAAGATCACCAATTTTTACAATATTAGCTTACTACTCAAGATTAGTACCTATGGGGGAAATGAATGCACGTGCAAGTGGAAAATCCATATGACATTGACAATTGTAATATTGCAAGGATCGATCAACAATCTGAGAAAAAAAAAGATATTTAGAAAATATAATCATGAGGACATAAAAAGAAAGTATGAGAGGTTATGATAGCAAATATGGGATAAGGGAGGGAGGGTGTATGCATTGGTAGGCACATTTGTTGTTTGAAAAGTGATGCTTAGCACATGCAACTTTATTCTCACTAGAGTATGGTCTACTACTGTAGTTATATACTTTGAAGGTCTAGTATGGTCTAATACTATAGTTATACACTTTATTCTCATTAGAGTATGGTCTACTACTGTAGTTATATACACTTTGAAGGTCTAGTATAAGAGCCTTTAGCCTAATTAAGCCTTGGTTTATTAAAAAAAATATTGTAGTCACATATGGATTGAGTGACTTGTACTACCCATGATACATTGGCAACAATAGTACATTGTATTGGTCATTTTATGCAAGATTGATTCAGAATAGCTTAATGTTTACAATAAATCAAGCCCCCAAATTATTATCTTTGTAATAACCATACAAAATTAATACCAAATTCAACTTGATTGTACAAGTCTATGTTTGGTGTGCTTAAGCGCATACCTATAATAGGAAACTCTTCAAAAGGTAGATCTAGTATACTTGCAAAATTTTAGTTAAAGAATATTTAATTTCCATGGAAATTATTTTTAAATTTACAATTTTAAGGCTAAAGGTGACCTTTTTTACAAACCTAGTTTCACAACATGGAAAATTATAAGAGCATGCAAATTTTTATGGGGCTTACAAAGGTCCTGCAAAGGTTTCCTTATTAACAAAACTAAACAAAACTAATGCAAAAATATCACCCATGGGAATAACATTGTAGTTGCATAATGCAAAAATATCACCCATGGGAATCACATTGTAGTAGCATAATAGCAAGTGTTGTCTTCCATAAAAAGGCATCATTTGATGCTTTTGACACTATTTAGGGGATGGAGTTCTTACATTAGCACCAATAGTTGCAATATAATTAATTACAAGAAGGGAGTAGAATTGTCATTGTTGCTGACCATGGGGAAGGCATTCTTACATTAGCACACATAGTTGTACTACAAGGGAGATAATGCAAGACATCAATACTCAATCAAAAAAAAATGTTTCATGTGTTTTGTAAAGCAAAGCCTATAACAATTCCAAAAATGTTTGCAAAAGAATATGATAGAAAGAAACTCCTTGATAACAAAAAAAACCCCTACGAAGTCTCAACAACATAAGATCTTGCATTCCATATATGGCGTAAGCAGTGGAATTGAAGCCAAGGATGAGACATGGAAATAATGAATTGATTTTTAGTGAGTATTTCTCTTTATGATCCATAGATAGGGCCCTTCCTATTTTACAAAAACATTGAACATATTGCCAACCATGAATAAATATAAAAACTTGGTAGTGTTTTAGGACTGTTCTCAAGTAGAACAAATTCTTTGTCTTATAGTAAAGGCCATATTTGTGCCATAGAAAATGTTTCTATGGTGAAGACAACAATATAAGATTGTAATACCATGAAACCTGGATGAAAATAGAACATAAACAAATATGTAAATCCATGTCACATTCACTCATGCCTACATTTGGGAAATTGTGGCATACATATACAGCTTATTCTCTGATATCATTTAAACTTTTATTTACATTGAGAAATTTATTCCTCACCCCTCATCTTTAACATGTGCATGCCTTTTAAAGGTTTGTCATGCCATGCTTATATATTACTTTTGTCATGCCATGCCATGTTTTTCATGCCATCCTTATGTAAAGATTCCCCCCCTTTCGTGTGGCACTAACAAATTTCATATCTATTGATGTGGTCCTAACAAAAGTCACAATTCGAACATATTTAAATATAAAAAATGCCTTCTACCTTACTTCTCAAGCTTTTTCTCTAGTAATGTTTCAAGTACTTATTAGACTTTACTTGAAGAAATGTTTGGAGTACTTATTTGACTTACGTATAGGTATTAGGAACTTTAGACATACTTCTTTGCCACTAGTTCCTATTAATGATTTGATTGGGTCTCTTTTTAGCTCTTTTTGGGAGGTGCCCATGAAAGGAGTAGAAATACTCCCAAAAGAAAGATCTACCTCCTTGAAGATATCACGCAACCTTGCATATCGCCTTCAAGAGTAATTATGAAACTTTGCTACCATGTTTATATCTATGATTTCTTTGGCCAAGTGGGAAAAGCAACATCACAGTTATTATGAAGTAGCAATACCTTATATCTTACTTCCCTTGCCTTGTCCATCCTTACATCTTCCTTCCCTTGTCCATCCTTCACCCTAAACTAATTATTAGGAGCACTCCAAAGTGTTCCTTTGTGTCCACTAATGAGTTTTGCATCTTTAAAAGTTCATGATTCATAGGATCAACAAAGAGTGATCTCTACCTTTTTGTCCACTAATGGGTTTTTCATCTTTTAAAGTTCATGACTCATCAAATCAAAGTATGATCTTTACCTGCCTTTGAATAAAAGCAACAAACATGGCTTAGATGCAACAAAATTTGAGGTTGCCATTGGGGTGTCTCATGCAATGATGTGTGTGTGTGTGTGTGTGTGTGTGTGCGCACGCATGCATGCATGTGTGTGTGTGTGGGTGTGTGTGTGTGCATGTGTGTGTGCATGAGAGAGAGAGAGAGAGAGAGAGAGAGAGAGAGAGAGAGAGAGAGAGAGAGAGAGAGAGAGAGAGAGAGAGAGAGAGAGAGAGAGAGAGAGTCTTGTGCACTCATGAGGTTCTATGCACTATGCATCACGTAGCACATCTGCTTGTAACAATCCCGGGCTATGAGCCCTTGCTAACAAACTTGGCATTCCATTGTCTCTATCCTTTTCTACTATCCTACAAGTTCTTTCATTAAACATCTTCTTATGCATCTCCACCGTGTCACAACACACCTTGTCCATTATGTTGACACTTGCTTTCCTTCAACGAGTGACACTCCTACAAGTAGCAAGATATAGTTCTCAATGGCATGTAGGCTTAGGCTAGTTTAGAACACCAAGCGAAGGATGGTGCAATTTCATCCATCAACATAATGTTAAAAAACTCCCCCATAAATTATAATGATATGCTCTCTTCTCATCCACTCCACATGGCACTTTATTTTCCAACATCTATGCAACTATTTGTGTACATGAGACAATGTAGAACAAGAACCATTCCCAAAAAGACATTTAATTTGGGTAGCTAGAAAGCAAGGCTATCTAGAAGAGCATTGGGCATTCAATAGAAAAGTCAAAGCTAAAACACAAAACAACTTGATCCAAGGTGCAAGGTGAAACTAGAATCTTTGATTAATAGAGATGATAGAGGGTGGAGAGGTCATTTTCTTTTGCTACCTTTGTGTTTGCTTCCCTTTTTTTAAAAGGAAGATTCTCTACTTATACACACATGTGTTTGCATGTACATATGTTGAGGAGGTTTTCAATGTGTACCAATTCCACTTTACAAATAATAAACTCCATGTATAAACATGCTACCAATTCTTTATCAACATATTAAGAGGAGACAATATTTAGTGATGACATCTTCTTTTAATAATGAGACCTTGCTTTTCTAGTGTTAGTATATTTCATTCATCATACATGTAGATTCAAAGACCCTACACTTCTCTAAAAGAGATAATAAGTAAAGATCTTTTACTCAATAGGTTAAATTTCATATAGCAAAGAAACTAAAAGAGTTTAAATGGGAGAGCATTAGGGACCCAATTGAAGCTAATAAAAGGTACACAATGCACATGTCATGATGAAAAGCACAAAGTTTGACTTCCACATGGCATGAATTCGATAAAGCATAACAATATCCAAGATAAGAATTAGAATCCATCAAATGCAAAACTTGAAAAAGGAATGCGAGTTCTTTTAGTGATATGGCTTCTTTGAGATGAGAGTATACATGTACAAAACACAGATAAATTAACTGAAGCACATAAATTGGAAAATGAATATAGCAATAAAAAAGAAATTTCCTTGTACACATGTTCCCAGTTCATAATTTTAGTAACTACTACATCTATCTCAATACAACTCTCCATATCAAGAGTTGCGATCTACATAAACAAATTATATTTTGAGTGACCACTACATCTATCCCAATAAAACTCTCCATTATCAAGAATTGCGATCTACATAAAATCCATCACTATTATAATAGTCAACAGACTTGGAGTCACAATATATCACACACTCAACAAATTAGTATCTTATTGATACCATCTAATAGAGATATAATCAAGGGCTATTAGATGGTATCTCATTATACCATCTAATGGAGATCTAATCTAGGACTACATGCATTTCCCCATGCTGTACATGCTTTGTTTAGCTATATGACTTGAATGTACACCAAAATAAATGGTGTACCAGCCTTGTCGTGGGCCTCATTGTTTATTGTTTCTCATTGCAATACATATGTGGTTTGCATTAAGATGCACACACTTGAAATGCACTCTAAGACTAATGGTGTATGACCTTGTCGTTTATTGTTAATTTCTCACTACAATATATTTGGCATCAAGATGCTCAGACTTGCAATGTTTACTGGCCAAATAGGCATTGACATTTACCATGCATGAGAACCCAACCAATTCAAATTGAACTTAGTACACTTAATAGGCTTCTATAGAATAAGGTGGAGGGAGTAGAACACCATGCAATAGCTAGTAGAATATTATCAAAGCTTAGAACAAGAATTTGTAGCATCCTTGTCTGGATGGATGCGCAAAGGCTGGGATCTTGCTAATCGTGCAAATGCGTAGATGTAGCATCGACAAGAGTGTACTTACTTCATATGGCAAAAAAATATACATTTGTAAGACTTATGATTTTGACACCTATGTAAAGTTACACTCAATGTAAACTTTATAGCTTTGTGTTAAGTAAATGCATTTTGTATGCATACTTATTTAGATTTGAACTTAAAGAATATCTATTATGTGAATCCATATCTTTGAGGGGGATGTGGTTAATTACCATGTCCTGTCCACGTGAAGGGTAGGGTGAGCGCAACTTGAGCAAACTTATTGACTTGATATTTTTTTATTCTTCTTGACCCACACAGCCACCCATTTGGTGCTACTAAAGGGCCCTTCCCTATGCCTACACAGCAAGCTGCTAGGGATCGAGCAAGGGTCGCTGCTGTGGTAGGCAAGCAGCCCTACCACTGGTGCTCCATCCTCAAGTTGATTGTAGTGTTAACAATGGACAAAAGACTTGAGAGTGACATGGAGGTGCAATAGCAAAGTTGTGAGATTTATTATTTTTTTTGTTTTTGGAAGAATTGAGGAAGGTGGTATTCCATGTAAAAGTGTCATTGGGTCGGATAATGTGAACCTTGTCATGAGCCGATTGCCAACATCTTGTACATAATGAGCAAGAGGGAGGCAATGTTGCTTAGAATGTGAGAATTTGTAAGAGCACCTCCTTGTGAAGCACAATAGTTAACTCAATGCTACTATTAGTGGAATATGAAGTGCCTTGCCCACATGGTGCTATCGAAAAATAAGCCGACGCTTGACGGTTGAGAGCACTTAGGGAGTATAAAAGCAGTCGAGCTGAGCTGAGTGGAATAGCAACTCTCGTTGGCTATTTGTAGTTGGCCAAAAGTTTGGAAATAGGGACCACCAGATGGTAAAAAAGTGGTATCAATTAATTAGGTGTGTGGAGGGGGGGGAACGCAAACTGTAAGATGTTTAATCGGCGAGAAAACAGAATTTGAGAAAGTTTGAATCGAGAAGGTTCCGAATCGAGAGGGTTCACTAAGCGAGTATATGAGGGGGAGGGAGGGTGGGAGGGAGAGGGAGAGTTGAAGGAGAGAGAGAGAGAGGGCTTGAGTGTAGGGAGGGGAGTTGAGAGGGAGAGTGGAAGGGGGAAAAGGGGCGCAGGGAGGGGGAGAAATAGAGGGAGGAAGAGTGGAGTGAGGCTGAGAGCGAGAGGAGGGAGAGGCTAAGAGAAGAGAGAGAGGGAGAGGGGAAGCGAGGGAGGGAGGTGATTGAGGTGAGACCCAGGAGGGGCGTAATCAGGCCCTTGAGCTTAGCTTAATGTGTCATTTGAATCACTTGAACTAATTAATGAATTCAAAAGAGAGTGAGAGCGATTAGGGAAGTAGTTGGCAAAGTTTGAAATAAAAGCAAGCACGGGGAAGCACTCTAAGGCTGGTCACACATCAAAACTAGGCCTACCCAACTTTCAATAATTTGGTTGTGGTAGGCTGCTGGGGGTGCATACACATTGCCTTTTCTTTGGTGGTCAGTTTAAGGCCGTCGTTGGTTGGTGTAGGTCTGCATTAGATTTTTGTGTGTGAAAGAGTTGCAGTCGGGCGCGATCAAACCTGCAAAAATCACGCTACCAAGCAGATGTGCCTCGATAAATTGTTTGGATGTGTGGGTGGGTGCAGCCCCAATGTGTAACCAGTTGGGCTAAGAGAGTTTACAGGGCAGGCGAGATTGCTGGGCAAGGTCAAGTGAACAGCCGAGATTGGAGAAGAAGAAGAATTTGTTTAAAGTGAGGCGAGAAGGCAGGGTAATCGATTCTTGGGAGTGAATTCAAAACAGGTGGTAACAACAAGAAGAGTCAAAGGGGTAAGCAAAAAGAGACCAAGAGGTGAAGGAAAGGGGGGAGGAAGAAGCCAAGGAGAAAACGCGTTAGAGGGGGGATACCAAACTCTTAATGTTGATTTGTATATTAAGCTCTTGACTTTGTCCTTAATCTCGGTCTTCGTCTTCATCTCCATCTCCATCTCCATCTCCCTCGCCATAGCTCAGACCTGCGAGCTCCACAATCGCCATAGCCACCACCAGCTTCTGCACCACCCCATCGCCATAGCTCGCCTCCAATGCCCTTGCATTCCCTCGCCATGTCTATGGCCTTCTCTCCTTCCTCCCTCGCCCTCGCCGCTTTCGCTTCCATGGCTTTCCTCTTCCTCCCCGGCGCTTCCTCCCCCCCCCCCAAACTCTCTCCCCCTCGTTCTCCTCCATCTCCCCTTCCTCCCCCTCCTCACTCCCCTTCTCCTTCTCCTTCTCCTTCTCCTTCGCCTTCTCCTTCTCCTTCACCTGCGCATTCACCTTCCTTCTCCCCTGCTCCCCATCATTCTCATCCTTCTCCTGCCCCTTCCCCGTCCCCTTCGCCGTCGCACCCCCCTAAAGCTGCCCCCACTCCAGCCCAATCTCAGTTGCCTTTCAACAAGTCGAGCGATCTTCAGCGAGGAAAGGCCTTGGGGATCGTCCTAGTCTCCATCGCGGGATTGCTGCAGGCAGCCGTGGTGGCTTTCCTATTCGTCAAAAGGAAGCAGATGTTGAAGAATGTGCGCAGTTATGAACTGAACGGCCCTTCCGAGAACTGGCATGATGTATAGTAAACTAGACAATTTTGTGCGCCCGTTTTGGTGTGCATTCTTCTTCCATCAAGTTTCCACGTTGTAAACTGAGGAGGGTAATCGAAGCAGCATGTCCATCACGTAGAGCCTACAAAGCTCCGAAAGAAGAAGAGTGCAATTGAAGCAGAACTTTTGCTAGGTTAAAAGTTTCCAAACCTAAGGCAGTAGAGAGGATGAAGACAGACCGCGGACAGTTTATCGTATATCTTAAAGACGAGGGGCCAGAATTCCCAAAGTGTGGGCGCATGCGCACGTACGTTGCAGTTGAGATTTCCTGCTCTCGAGTTTCATTTGCAGGGTCTCTTGAGTGTCCCTGTTTGGAAGCCATGCAAGCATGGGATTTGCAAAAGCATTGGCTTCTGTGAAGAATCCGGTCGGTATGCGAGTCTCTTCTTCGATCCACAAGTCCGGCTCAGATTGCCGTCTTACGTCTGTCGCAACTTTGCTTCTCCTCGCGTTTGGCCTACCACGACGTCAATGCGAGTCGTTTCATTAATTTATTGATTGTTCGATGTACTACCTTGTACAGTTTTAAGGAACGGATTTCAACAATAATGTTTGGGTTTCAGCGCTGTGGGATTCAGGACAGTGTTTTCTGGCAAAGGGTTACTGCTAAATTCTATTCCCTACGGATTTGATGGAGTTTCAACTGAGAATGTCTGCTCCACAAACCTGCACCTGAAAGAAGGCTACCACGATGAAGTAATCTTTGACAGGTTTCTGAAACTCGTGTATGGAGAAGGACAGGGTTCACCAGAGTCGTTAGTCCTATCCGGCCATATTCTTATTATTTTCCCAAGTAAATTTTCTTTTTTTGCTTTCTGTTTTTTAATGGTATTGCTCTTATTTCATTTCTGACAAAAGGCTACAAGCCCTCAGCTCATCCAGTTGTTCCCTGCTTTTCAGGGTCTTTCAACTTCTCTTAGAGTAAGTCCACTGTGAATGTCGAAATTGACACTCTCCATTGTGTGCTGCCGCTTGAGAGATAGTGCTTTAGCTTTTCAGCCTCACCAGGGTAAGAAACATATATGGGGATGCTTTTGGGAGACTAAAACCATGAGGAAACTATAGCGAGCTCAATCGTCAACCTATGGGAATCTACCTTTCATTCAGTGGAGGCCTCTGCATGCTAGATGCTTATTGCTGGGGACCATGGAGCTTTCTGGTACTATTGAAGCAATGATCTTCAAAGGCTCAACGTCTGTTTGGGAGGGGTATAAAAATGCGGCTGGCAAAGCTTTGTCCTGTTTACTTTTTGAACAGCCCAGCCTAAAACTTGGTGTTTTTACCAAGATCATTTGCACCGAAGCAGATGAATGTAGATTGACATGCATATTTTCTTGTTGGGATAAAATGTTAAATGACAGACTGAAATTTGCTACGGCTACGCTGTCAGAATCTGAGAGTTTTATTCCAGTGTCATAAATGCTGCTGTTCATCTCTGTTTGTTTTGGTGGGCAGAATTTGAAAACCATAGTTAGTAGCCAAGGGTGCCATGGGGTGCATTGGGTGGGTTGTGTTAGGCTTCTTATGTTTGCTAGAGGTCTGATCTTTGGGCGAAAGCATAATCCAATTGGAGCTACATGCTCAAGTGGAGCTTCTTCCCTTGGAGAGCGTTGAATGGCTGTGGTAGTGTACCTTCATCCCCTTGGCGAGGTGGTGTAGTAAGCTTGTCCCTAGAAATTGAAGGTACAAATGCGTGCATGTCATAACGCGACTGTCCCTAGCTGTGAATAGCTTTTATACAGGATAAGTGTTTTCTTACCATCAAGAGTTTTTCCTTCCAAATCAAGAACTTATGAAATGATTAGGCTGTACCTAAAATGCTTCCTAGACTTGTAACTGCATATTGGGTGATACATTCAGTGTTGCGAGAATGCCTTTGCAGTCCTCTCGTCGATGCAGACAATAGATATAGCCCAGTAAAAGATGTCTGCAGTGGCACATCAGAATATGTTTATGGCTTTGGTCTTAATGTTTACAAGTGGAGTTAATACTTGTGTCCAATTGCCAAAGGATGGAGTGTAAAGCAATGAGTGTACAGTACTATCTTGGAATTTGTGAGGATCTCCACTTCAGTGTAAGGGCGCAGCACTGGGGAGTGAAGAAGTTTGTGGTAGCTAGTTTGTGTTGCTTCAGGATGGAAAGATTGGAGGGTAAGGTGGTTTTATGGTGTACTCTAGTGCTTGCCACATTTTTACACATGTACACCTCTTCCTAGAAGGCTAAGCGTGATGATAGATATCCACCATTGCGAGTGCAGGTGTTGTGGATGGTTTAAGTAGGGCCTACACTAATTGACTTTGTACATTGATGAGTTTGAACTGTCATTTAATTCCTAGTTACCTCTTTGTCTAGTTTGTAGTGGGCAAGGTTCAAGGTGGGATTTTTTGCAATGAATTCTCTGTATTTTTTTAACCAGTCAGATTTCTTTTGCACTTGAAGCAACCTCTGCACTCACATTCTAAACCAAAGTTTGACTTCATCTGCTTTTGGGCTTTACTACACCTATTGACTTGATGATAAACTTAGATAGATGATAAACGTAGATAGTTCTAACATGAACATCCCTTTCAGTATATGCATGAAACACTTGTGTAAGCTCCCTACCACTCTTACAGACAAAATTACACGCACATCTTAAACAACCATCACATTGACCGTAAATTACATATTTTATGGTTATGTCAATTGACAATAAATCGTAGCTGGTTTGACTCTTTAGGTTCTTGTGATCTCTTGTTCTAAAATGCATCGTAGTGTATGCAATGTGATTTGCCATGTGTACCAGCAGCATAGATGATAGTAGTGAGCGAGCAACAGGACGGTTACAAAAAAAGAGCAATGCCCCCCCACAAGTATGTTGTTCTTGGGGGCTAGCATAATGTTTGATTCTTGAGGTGGCAGTGTGGCATCAAGTGAAATCTATAAGATGACTAGCCCTCCTGTGACAATGTAGCATCTTGTTTGTAATTATGGTTGTCCCATTTCAAAGTTGTCTTTTTCCCACATCTTTAGGAGTTTAGATCATTGGAGCATTGAAAGACAGGCCATGCCCTCGAATTTGAAGATTTACTAAATTGGAACCCTTATTTGAAACAAAGGAAGGTAGCATAGTATTGGATCCACTGTGTTGTAATCACATATATCTTTTTATTTTGCCATTTGATTGAGAAATAATGAGATGAGTTGGAAGCCGAGGAGTGGAGACATGAGGATGATCCTCAATTATAGCTAAATGTACCGAAGGCTAAATGTACCGAAGGCTAATGTGAGAGCAAGAGTCATGCATGTAATTCTAATCTCTAATTACTCGTAACACAAAGCTTCAGATAAGATATCACAACTAAAGCAAATAGTAAAATCTTTAATTTGAAGCTACAATGAGCATAGGAATCAAGAAAAGCGTGTATTTGTTGTAGGGAAAATGGGATAAGAGGGTGGTCAAGGGGAGAGGATACGAGTGGCAAAATTGCGGCAAAAGCATCAACAAAATAAGAGTGAAAAATCTTGAAATGGAGGTCAAAGGAGGGATATGATAATTTAAGAATGGAGGGAGAGAGAGAGAGAGAGAGATGTATTAATGCCCACGGTAGGCCTCGTGGGCATATGGGACAAAGTACACAGAAAAGTGAATTCATACAAGCCTCGGTGGGTTGAAGCAAAGGGCGCACTAGGGCCCTTGCTGAGTACTAATCTATGCTAACAAAATCATAATCATGAATAGAAATAGTCAACTGCCAATTGCATAGTGGACCAGATCAATCTATCCAGTATCAGTGAAAACAAGTTAATCTCGGAGCCGGGACTCAGAAACAGAATCAGAAGCCGAAGCCTGGAACAATGATGGCTCTCTGGTGACGTGCGAAGATATCTCGTACCTGTCTGTCGAGTTGTCTCGCATTGCAGTGGTGGATGCGATCTCACTCTCATCGCTCTCTATGGTATGTCTAGAGAGACCCCTCGTCTCTGTCGGTCCCCCCTGAGGAAAGCTGTGATAGTCGGACCTTAATATAATGTGCTCTGGTGACTCTCTATCTCGCTCTCGGTCTCTGCGTCCCTCTCTCGGTGGTACCGTGTCGGTTGCTAATCCAGATTGCTTGCATGTTGGCTAGCTGCTGTTGCTCCACTCCATTGCGTCTTGGGGCTGACTAAAATGTATAGAAGTTTGTGACGCATCGATGTGCTCGATCAGCCTCTATGTCCTATGGTAGTCTAGCCATCCCCTACTGCTCTCTGATCTGTTGCAGTAGTGTCTCCCTGTGTTGACACATCTCCATTAGATAGAGCCCAATACCGACGTGGTCATGGAAATGGATCAGTCGTGATAGAGGACTGAAGCCACTCCCCTCCAGGTAGAGACAGTGGTAACGCCCCCGGATCTCATAGTAGGCTGGGCAAACACAAAGAAAATGCTTCTCTTTCTCAACCGCCCCTAGCGTAAACAGCATGTAGACCCGCTGCTCTCTGGGTATACCTACTACTCTCCCTACCTCGATCCTCAACTGGTGGGACGAAACCCGCATTTGACCAATGGCAATCCTCAGTGCATGGGAGACTCCTCTATCCTTGAGATACTGGGGTCTAATGATGAATCCCTCCTCTTATACTTTCAAGAAGTGGTCACGATAGACTTGGGTCTTGGTGGAGAGATCCTGTTTATCATCATGTATCGTCTCGTAAGGGCTATGTCCCTTTGTAGTGACCTCATGAGCATATGATGATGTGTCTCGAGGGAAGGAGCATACTGCAATGAAGATCGATCGAGGGAATCTAGCAACTGGACTCGTATCCACATATGACGTGCATGTTCCCCTCTTCGTACCATAGATATGAGTGGTCTCAAGTGTCTTGAAAAGGATAGCTATGCCTCCAGAGCCTCGTACTCCACTATCTCTCCTCAGCTCTCTCCTATGAGCTTACTCCCAAGTGTATCCAATCACTGTGGGCAGCCCTCTCTCTAGGCTCTCATGTTTCTCAGTGTAGAAGATGATGTCTCTCTTTGTGTATGTCTCCGAGAAGCAACTTGGGTTAGACCAAAGGGTACCATTACAGTACATACAACCATACTCAACTTGTTTTGTGCACTCCCCTGCCGGATCTGACACCGTCATAGTTCCCCTTCTCCCTTCTCTCCACTGTCAGCTCTTTCTCGGATAATCACTTTTTCATCCCTATAGGTAGCCCATTTCCCTGCTTCCCTTGTGTGTGTTCCTGCTGTAGAAGTGTGAGGTCATCATCCAAGTAGATTTTGGTCCCCTTCAAGGATGGTCGCATGCTCATGAGGTTGGACCAATCTATTGCAGTTCAGAGTTTCAACACTAAGGGTCTTGTTGGGTATCTCTGCCTTCCCTACTCTACAAGCTGCCTCGCATGTAAGGTTGACTCCCATCTTGGCAAATAAGGCTTGCGCATCTGCCATTGGGGTGTCCCCCACTGTGAGGCCTCTAACTAGGACATTCATTGCTTTACCGGCCCTTCTTTTCTCTTCCTCTAGTGCCTCAGAAGTGAGCTCTTTTTTAGGAGCTGCAGATCCCTTTTCAACAATTTTTGTCCATTCAAGCATCACTTCTTTTCCCTTGTTGAGCTGTTGTGCAAACTCGGCATGCTATTCATGGTAGTTTGCATGGCCTCCATCTCTTTCTTAAGAGCTGCATTTTTTGCTTTGCACTCCTCCATAACTTTGTTGCTCCATCTAATGTTATTTGCTTGCCCTTCATTTGTTGTAGCTCAGTCCCCAATGTGTCTTGTAGCTTGGTCTTCTCATTTTCCCATTCTTCCCTATCCTCCAATTCTTCTTTCTTAGCCTTCTCCTTCCTCCATTCTTCTTGTACCTTCCCACCTTGTTTCCTAATCTCAGCTAGTGTTTTGTCCACATGCGCTTTCTCAGTCAATAGAGCCACATTGGCGGCCTCCGAGTTGTCTATTTTTTCCATCAGCACGAGGTAGATTTTGTTGAGGCATGTGAGTACCTCTATAGTGCCTTTGTGAGCTGTCCTTGTAGAGAAGGTTGTTATGGCTATCTCTAAAGCTAGTTTGCCCCATGTGTCTTCTACTCCCACTCTTGTAGGCATGGTGTTTAGCCAATTGAATGATAGTGGAGTAAATTTATTGGCTTACATGGACTGTGTGTGGCAGTGCAAAAATGGATGGTATATTCACATAATGCTGCCCTAGGTAACCTTTAAGCATGTGGTAGTCCTTCTTTGCCCTTCCTTCCCGTTTCCTCTTTCATAGGTGCATTGTAATGTTGCTGAAGCTTTCTTTTGCACACACAAACACACACCATGTGTGCGCGTGCACACAGAGAGAGAGAGAGAGAGAGAGAGAGAGAGAGAGAGAGAGAGAGAGAGAGAGAGAGAGAGAGAGACCTTACACATGCGTTAAGAAGTTAGAGCTTCATCAAACATGAAGAGGCCATGAAGTTATCAATTTCCATGTAAATTTGCTTCCATAATTCTTGCATACAGAGAGTACCCTACCCTAACTTAAAAAAAATTGTGCTCAAATAATACCGTTACAAAGAATTGTGAGCCTCAAAAAACTTTTAGTGCTACATCTTCTGATCCTTATGCTATCAAGCAATAGAGATCATCACTTAAGGATTTGTATGCTTTCTTTTGGGTTGTGTTAGATTTTCGTCCCTGTAAGGGACTGAAATAATGCTAAACCTTGTTTTGATAGCTATTTTTCATGAGTATAGGGTCAACCTGACCCTATTGAAAGTGTCTTAGACTATGCTAGCCAAGATTCCATGTTCGTATCGAGATATCGAGTTATGCCATGGGGATTACTTTGGCTCAACCAAAAGGGAAACTGGATTACCTAGTTTACTATGCAAGCATACTTATGACCTAGGCTGAATGTGCAATTGCAGTACTACTGCATGGGAAGCAATTGGCATGGTTTATAGTGTGCATAAGTTTCACCACTATCTGCTTGGCAATCAATTTGTTTTCTATGTTGATCATCAAACCTTGTTACACTTGATCAACAAGATAGTGATTCAAGGTCGCTTGGTTCGGTGGATGATTTTGTTACAAGAGTTCAACTTTTAAATTGTTCACAAACTTGGGAAAAGATATGAAGGAGCAGATTGCTTGTCTCGGCTACCTGCTCTGGAGGAAATTCAAGGTATTTCAATCGAGTCACTAGATGCAGACTTGTTTCATGTTAGCTTTGTAGATACTGAGTATGATGAGTTGCTGTAATATCTTGCTAAGGGGACCTTTCCCAGTCATATGCCCAAGAATAGGCATAGACAATTAGCTTTAAAATCTTGGCGTTACACCATGATTGGTGGTCATTTGTATCGACAGGTAGTTGATGGCATATCACATAGATGGGTCTTGCCACATGAGTGAGAAGTAGTTCTTACTGACTGACTAAAGAATTATTTGTATTGCACTAGGGTGCTACAACCTATTGCCCAAATTGCAATGGCCAAGCAGAGTCTTCCAATAATCTCATCAAGATCATTACTACTAAAATAGAAAGTACTCATTGGCAGGATTGGGACACCAAGCTCCATGCAGCCGTATGGGCTTACCGCGCTGCAAAAAGTCACAACAAATTGAACCCCTTTCAAAATGGCTTTTGGATTGGAAGGAGTGGTTCCTCTAGAGTTCCTGATATCAACTCTTTGGGTTGTTGGTGAGCATCACCTTGGTGAACTAAGGCTATTGAGAGATGCTTACACCAGCCAGGGGGTGAAGTTGGATGAATGATGACTCCGAGCAGCTTGGTCCTAACATGTCATTCAGTGTTGACATAAAGCTTAGCATATAGCCAATTTGTGCTGAAACACCTTAAGGAAGAAATGTTGGTACTTCTTTACAATGCCAAGCTTTGTCCTTTGAACCATAATTTGAAACTTGGATGGGATGGTCCATACCGATGAGTTGATGTATATGACAATGGGACAACACAACTAGCAGATCAGCTAATTCCTGAGCAAATCAATGGGAGTCAAGTCAAGACTTACCAAGCGCAAGCATTCTTGGTGACTTATCCCTGGACCAACATACCGTCTATGCAATAGATACATCAGCACAATGGGGTAACTAATGACCATATTACTCTGGTGAATCATGGGATCAACGTAGGGCTCACAGAGTCCAAGACTACCATTATTTGTCACTTAATGACGGTGCGGGAATCTAAGCTAATCGTTGTAACATGAATGTTAAAACAAAGTAAGACCATACAATGCCTCTCATAGTTGCCATACTTCTTCCTCTATTTCATTGCCTTACACTCTCCGCTTCATTGTCTTGCTTCTTTCTACTTCTATTTCCTTGATGCCATGGAGTATATGACCTCATCATGAATCCTCTCAGCCCAACCCCACTGTTGCAACTTCTCACATAGTCCATGCTGCTTTTGCTTTCACTCCCTCTGCTTCGTGATGATTTTGCCCTCATTTCCAATTGCCACACCCGAGTAATCCTACTTAGGAGCCTCTTCACTTGTGGTTACAATGCAATCACATATCACACTTCACAGTGCTACCATGGAAAATAATATGGAGTGTAGAAGTTACCTAGAAGATTATGGAGACCTACATTGTGGATGATACTTTGGTGTTCTTTGATGGGCGATGCATTGCTCTCAATCAAGAGCTTTACACATCGGTATTTCTTCCTATTGGCCCAACTACAACACCAGCTCTATTGGCGCAACTACAGCACTAGCTCTGGATATTTTGGCCTATGATTCTTACTTCAAGTCAGGTTTCTCTCTTCCCAATTCACTCCTTTAGTCTTTCTCTTTTACAAGTTATTGGAAGATTTTATTTAGTGCCACTTTACATTTTTCTCATATGGGGTTTTAATGGGTCTATCGCCTTGTTTCCTTATGGGTGTTGTCTTTTACTTGTACTTCGTTTATTCAACTCTCTTCTTCCCATTTTTCTCTATCTTAATTATTCTATTTGCTTAGCTTTTCTTTGAGTTTTGTTGCCTTAGATATTTCTTCCATTATTGGTGCTCCTATTTTGCCTCGAGCAAACAAATCGTCATCATGTGCTGCTGCTCTTGCTTCCTTAGCTTTGGTCTCAATTCCTCATGTCATTTCTGTTGAAGAAGTGAAAGGAAAGCATGAAGCTGAACACGAAATGAGAGAATGCATATAGAATGAAGAAGGGTGAGGTCCATATGTAGGCACCTCTACATGAGCCACCAAGCTCCACAATCATCTCCTCAATCAGCTCCTAGAATCTCTCAATCATCCTATGTGGCATCTACCACCACCTAACAATGCTTATGGGCACCTAACTGTGCCTCTAGCACACACACATAGAACCCAAGGTGTGCCTGGGGCATACACCTTGAGATATCCCAATAAACCCCCCCTCAAGGGAATGCCTCACGCTATGTCAAGGATACATCTAGTCACGTAGTGTGTCAAGCCATCTCATGGTGGTCAAGGATAAATCTATGGCTAGGATCTCATGCTAGCAAGTGCTCCCAAGGGTGTGAAGTCAAACAAAGGGATACATAAGACTCCCCAATGGTTATCTCCCCTGCATGTACATGCACACAATGTCTGCAAGAGGTACCATGGAGCAAAACACATACACATGGCCTACATCATATGGTGACCAGAGGTGTTTACAAAGAACACAATAGTTTATTCCATTCATTTTGGAGGAACATCCAAGCAGAGTACCTTGACTCAACATAAAAGAGAGATCTAGAGCATATGTGGAGGTGGTTCAAAAAGCATAATCATCATACGAGGCCTCATCTTGTGGAGGCACATCAACTGAAAGTAAATTGGCAGTTTCTAGATTTGTAGTTGCTTCC
Source organism: Dipteris shenzhenensis (assembly GCF_047967505.1). Taxonomy (NCBI): domain Eukaryota; kingdom Viridiplantae; phylum Streptophyta; class Polypodiopsida; order Gleicheniales; family Dipteridaceae; genus Dipteris; species Dipteris shenzhenensis. Next base: position 3,690,127 of record NC_141597.1, read on the forward strand.
TTTTTGGCCTTACAAAACTTTTCATGGTGATTGTTTTTGCCACAATATTTGCAAGGATTGATCTTGAAGCAATCTTTTGAGAGGTGATTAGTCTTCCCACAATGTTTGCAAGGTTGAAACTTGCCCATTTGAGTTTTTATGGCATAGGCTATGTCATTGCCTCTCCGGAGTTCCTTGTGCCTTTCTTCTTCCTGAAGGGCAATAATAAGACCTTCAAGAGTAGTATTAAGAAGATTTTTCAATGTGGTGACAACATGATCATAATCTTCAGGCATACTTTTGAGCAATACTACCATTGCATCATCTGTAGTGATTGGAGAGTTGATAGAAGCAAGTTGAGTCATGAGACTCCACATGTGATTGACATGGGCAGTCAAGGGAGTGCCATTAGCCATCTTCAATTCAAAGAAAGCAATCTTAAGTGACAATTTTGAGATGTGAGAGCTAGCACCAAAAAGAATATCAAGCTTTTGCCAAGCTTCAGAAGGAGACTCCATATAAGAAATGTGATGAATATAGTCATCTCCTAAGCCAAGAGCAATAATGCCATAGGCTTTCTCCTCTCTAGCAGGATCTCATGCTGGGTGTGTAGGAGCTGAGGATTCTCCAGCATTACAGGCTGTTGAAGAAGAAGTTGAAGCAGGTTTGACAAGCCCCTAGAGGTTTTCCCTCATTAATGCAAACTTAACTTTCATATGCCATGTGTGAAAGCCTTTACCATTAAACTTATCAATATTCAAGAAGGTAGCCATGAGAGGGTCTAACCCAAAATGGGCAGTGTCTACTCTCTTACAAGGCTAGAAAAAGCTGAAAAGCTTCAAAGTACAAGCATTTGGTGTAGCAAAGACTTGTAACCAAATTCCATAATAAAAATCATAATGGAAATGATACTTCAACTTGCATGCTTCATAGAGGTGGCTAAATGAAAGTATTCCAAGCAAATCCAAGTATAGCAACCTAAAGGAAAGTTGTAGCCACAATTGTACTGATGCTATTCAACACTTTAAAACATCAGAAATGCCAAAAAAGCATCTAATGTAGCACCAAACTCACAACACTGTCAAAACTATCCAAAACAAAGGCCTGATCTTGGAGGGCTTGTATCTCACTCTTCAAGGCAAAGAAAAGAGGGCTTTTTAGGTAGAAATAAAGCTAGTATACCAGAGAAGAGCCACTGAAGAGGAAAGGTGAAATGCCATGTCATGTCGCCATAGCCAGGAGCTTGATTGTCAACTGGTTTTTCATCTGTTTCTCCTCAAATGCTTAACCAAACGAGCTCAAACTTCATCAACAGCTTGCTTGTAGTGTCGCCCAACTCATGCTCAGAGGAATTGTCGAATAGTTGAGGCATTGGGCAGAATTGTGTAAAAGTTCACCGAGCGAAGAAGCTGTCAGCACAGGCATATGCGGGAATATCTTTCTAATTGCTTGCCGCCAGGAGGTTGCTCATATTCAAGGATGCTTGGTCTAAAAGGGCTCTAGGAATGGTTGCTTGTAGGTAGAGAACAAGCTCACACAAAGTTTAGGAAGGAAAGAGGAAAATGGCATAAGAAGAAGAAGAAGAAGAAGAAGATGATGATGACATGGCATACATGGGCTCAAGGAGGATCATAGTGCTCTAATACCATGTTGAAGAAGTGAAAGGAAAGCATGAAGCTGAACACGAAATGAGAGAATGCATATAGAATGAAGAAGGGTGAGGTCCATATGTAGGCACCTCTACATGAGCCACCAAGCTCCACAATCATCTCCTCAATTAGCTCCTAGAATCTCTCAATCATCCTATGTGGCATCTACCACCACCTAACAGTGCTTATGGGCACCTAACTGTGCCTCTAGCACACACACATAGAACCCAAGGTGTGCCTGGGGCATACACCTTGAGATATCCCAATAATTTTTAGTAGTCTTTTTCTCTTTTTGGCATTAGCTCGTTGTGCTTCTTGCATCTTCTCCATTTGATTTCAAAATTCTTCATGCTTTGCAATGTTTTCTCTTGGTTTCCTTATGTTGCTGCCTCAAATAAATTTGTTACACGTGTGGCTATTGCCACAGTGCTAAAGTGTCATGCTTTCTCATTGAACTTCTTTGATTAATTGAAATTTTTTCTTGCTACCTCCATTGTTTCTCCTCAATAGGTAGCCTAGAGATGGTTTGCCTCTCTTATTCTTAGCTTCTTTTACATGGTTTCCTTCAATTTTGCTTTTCGGCTTAAAGTCTTATGAAACAAATTGGCACAATTCTGCATCTTTCAAGCATAAGAGCAGGGATCCATGCATCGGTGAACCACACTAGATTGGATAATATTATGCTGCCACACGGTCGCCATGCCACATTGCATCACCCCGCCAATTTAGGGGGTGGATTCCATCGGGGATTACCACTATGACAAGGCACTCTAAGGATGGGTGGGGGTAGCCTAAGTGTGGTCTAAAATTGGCCATGCCTTCAATATCTTTGGTATTCAAGTATCATCTCCCGCCATGCCACCCCCTCCTCCTCACCTTCCTTCCACCCATGAAACCCGTTTCCATCACATGTCTTCCAACCATGCACACCACCTCATACCTTGTAGATGATAAAGTGGAGAGAGAGAGAGAGAGAGAGAGAGAGAGAGAGAGAGCTACCTATATACTATGTTGTATTGAGCATAAACATAAATATATACGGGAGTACCCTTTATGGTTAGGGTTAGGGATTGCCCCTAATGCCGTGCCTAGATGGTGCAATTTACACCATCGTTAACACCCCCTCTTAAATTGCATTGGGTAAGTAGAGGGCGCATGTACAAGATCCTTTTGTGTTTCATTTGGTGCATATGATAGCATCAAAACTAGAAAAGAAAACTAAAAAGAATCATAGTATGTGCATGTGTGAGCACAGTGACTACATAGAGGAAGCATGTACAATGAGTACAACTTACGATCCAGTACATAACGTGCATTTCCCCTGAGTCATCCTTTGCATTTGGGAATAAAACCCAGAAAATAGGCCAAAGGGAAGAGGAAGGAACTATGCAGAAAATAAAGTCCACCTAGATCAAAGATTGGTCGATCGAAAGATGACTACATGGAGAATCGTGTGTACGATTGCGTGCTGAACATGTCAAAGGTGAACATGTCATAAGTCATCATGGACTATGCAATTGATTTGAATAAGGGGGAGTCGCGAATCTGAGGCTAGCCGATGTAGCTATGGAGAAAGAATCTGGTAGGTTGTGACAAACAAGGGTGTCACCAACCCAAAAGATTTGACAGCAATGTCAGAGGTATGCAACTATTAAGGCATTAACAGTCTGCGGGGTTATCGCGAGTTAGTGCAAATTCCTAGGGGTGCAAGTACCCACAACCCTTCGGTTAGCAGTTGCAACCACATGTTGTATATCCATGAGACCAAGTGTCTCGATCATTCTATGTAGATTCACGTATGCAGATTACAGAGTGTGTCTTTTTTGTCTTTCATATCACTGATTGTGATTCGCATGTGTGTGAGTATGCACACAATATATCTTTTCGTAGTGCTTGCTGTAGCTTAGGGTGTTACACTTTGGTGACCACAATTAATCATTAGTTTCATACATGTGAAGCGTGCGTTGAGCTTTACAGCGCACCATTCGTGTTAGCATTACTAGGCGGGACATCATATGACATGACCATGACCTGAGGTTTCAGTGGTGATTGGCCTGCAAGCTCATGTGACCCAAAAGTGGCAACAAATCAGCGATGTGTTAGAAGAGCTATTTGCGGTGAATAGATGGCCACAACACATTCGATTTGGTGATCGCCATTTTGCTAATGAATTAGTTCATTAGATTTGGTGGCTTCATGCGGAAAGAGACTGCATCCACGGTAGGTATCATATTTCTTTTGGATGGCCACACACGGTGGTCTCCCAGTGGTCCTGTGGCTAGAGCAGATGCGGGTGGATGGCATCTACCACAGATGTGCAATTGGAGCTATGGAGACTATTCCTAACTGCTTATGGAGCTGCCTAGCAACTTAGAGGATCTGGCTCAAAGCACTTCGGATTGTGGCACAGCTTCAAAGCATGTAGAGATATTTCATGTGGGGTATGGCAGCTTGGCTTATAGAGGGGGGCCACACCTTCTCCATAGACACGATCTCGCCAGCTTACCGGGATACAAGGTCAGAGCATTCTTAGCATTGAGCTTCACTTGGCTACTCCCCACCCTTCTCACCATCCCCCTCAGTCGAGAGAGTAATTAACATGCATGAATGGGAACGAGGTCGCAAGGACCTCTGGATTTGTTAGTTCTGTTGGGAATCAAGCTCTCAGTTATTATTCCTATTGTGTGAGTAGGCGAATAAGGTGAGTCACATTGACTCAACCATAGTTAGTTCTTATCTACTATGTATGGGTGTGACCTTAGTAGTGTTCAAGTGTATTGTGTGGGGTGAATATGAGCTGATCGTGGAGGAGACTGTTGCTCCCTCCTGGTTGCTTCCTATATCTCTCTTCTTGTTTTCATTAATATGGTGTCAGACCTACCGTTCCTTGCCTTCTGGTTGCCCACTACTGTGGAAGCTTGCGGGAGTGCTTTTCCTACTCTGAAGCTTCGAAGTGATGAGAAGAGATCTCGTTTTTTGGACTGAAGTAGCAATTTCCAGCTTTTGTTTGGCTTGGGAGCTGTCCAATTGATGTCTTCTTGCTAAGGGGAGATCACTATTACCCATAGGTTGCTTGTGGGAGATGTATTTTGACGAAATATAACTCCTTTTTACTGTTTGGGTGTGATAGAATGGAGCTGATCTCTTTTTCTAGACAACTACTACTTGGTTTGAGCCAAGCAAGAGCTATATACAGCAGTAAGAAGCAAAAACGTCTCTCCAAACCTCATCGCCCAGCTCTCTGGAGGTTGTTTGTGAAACGTCTCTCCAAACCTCATCGCCTAGCTCTTTGGAGGTTGTTAGTGGCTAGAAAAACTCTCATACATCTCCTATCAAGTGAGGAGAACTCTCATACATCTCCTATCAAGTGAGAGAACATTCAGCTTGTAGATCTCGTTTTTTTGCTCCTAGACAGCTTTTGGAGACTTCAAAAGTGATATACGACTTGCTTTCTTCCTATTCCAACACCCCAAAGGTTTACTATATCCTCATACATCATTTTTGTGGAGTCTTAGTCTCTTTGTGAGCTACCAGGACTCCCGTGTTCCTCCAAACACAAAAAGTGTTGCTACTGTTTTTTTGTTCAAAAGTGATCAAATTGTCATTTTTCGGATTGTTTAGTTTTCAAACTATGTGGATTTGGAAATCAGTACGAGACCATGAATCAGACATGGATTCAGAATCTGGAGACTCAACTCACGAATGAGAAGTTGTCTGAGTCTGAAGCGGTAGAGAAGTTCATCACCAGGGTGAAGAATCTGCACGATCAGATGACTGCGATTGGCATCACCATCACCAGTGAGAATCTAGCATGAAGGTGCCTACAGATTCTCCCACCAAAGTACGATGGTCTTGTTATGGCACTGAATATGCAGAATAGAAATCCACCCCTCAACTTTGAGTATTTCAACACGATGCTTCTAGAGGAGGAGATGTGTCAAAAGAGGAGGACTGGAGAAGATTCGGCTTTTTGGACTGGATCAAAGAAAGGTAAGGGTAAGAACTCTGGTAACCCATCTTCTTCTGATGATAAAAAGAGAAAGAAGAAGATCAAGTGCTTCTATTGCAACAAGGCAGGGCACAAGCAAAATGAGGGCCGCAAGAAGATTGCAGATGAGAAGAATGGAGTGAAGAAAGAGTCCAGCAATAGCGCACAGGCAGTACCTATAGAGCTGTTCGTAGCAATTGAGGAGATTTGCACGGAGGCAGTTCATGTACCTACGGATGAACCTTGGATCATTGACAGTGGTGCATCGCACCACATGACTAGTCAGAAGGATTGGTATACCTCTCTACAGCCGGTAGGGAATGACATCATGGTAGCAGTCGGCAATGATGAAAAATGTCCAGCAAAAGGAAAGGAAAAGGTACGATTGCTCTCAAGTCAGATGGAGTTGTAAAACAGTTGTCCGATGATCTTTATGTGCCAGATATCAAGAGAAACTTGTTGTCCGTTTCTGCGATCACGGATCAGGACCTCAAAGTTCAATTCAATAAGAATGGTGCACAGATCCTGGATCTTCAAGGAAAGGTCGTTGGTAAAGGTACACAGCGCAACAACATTTATGAACTCTCAGCTTTCAGTGCTCGAGCGGATGTGAAGAACACTAAGCTGTGGCATGAGAGGTTTGGTCATCTAAACCTTAGTTCTTTGAAGGAGATGCATAAATGTGGAATGATTGCAGACCTACCAGAAATTTCAGCTCTGCCTGATGTATGTGAAGCTTGCATGATGGGCAAGCAGCATCGGTAGGCCTTTCCTAAAGAGGCCAGCAGAGCAAAGGCTCCTCTAGAGCTCGTTCACATGGACCTCTGCAGAAAGATGGAGACGGAAGCTTTGGGTGGTTCCTTCTACTTCATGACGCTAATCGACGACTACAATAGAAGGATATGGATATACTTCCTAAAGACGAAAGACGAGGCTTTTAGTAGGTTCAAGGAATGGCATGTAATGGTCGAGAAAGAATCGGGGAGGAAGGTGAAGAAGCTAAGATCAGATAGAGGTGGAGAGTTCACATCGATTGAATTCAAAAGTTATTGTAAAAGTCACGGAATCAAGAGGCAGAAACCCCTGCCACATACATCACAGCAAAATGGAGTAGCAGAATGCAAGATGCATGTCATCTGTGAAATGGGCTAGAGTATGATGAAAGGGAAAGATTTGCCAAAGACTTTATGGGCTGAAGCATGTAACACTGCAGTTTACATCCTCAATTGTAGCTACACGAAGGTTGTGAATGGGATGACTCCACAAAAGCCTTTTCTGGTAAGAAACCTTCAGCTGCACATTTCAGAGTTTTTGGATGTGACTGTTTTGTGCATGTCCCTGATGCTACTAGGGCCAAATGGGAACCGAAGAGCTGGAAGTGTATTTTCTTGGGCTATAGTGAAGAGGCAAAGGGTTACCATCTCTATAACCTTGTTACCAAGAAGGTAATCATAAGTCGCGATGTGGTCTTCTCAGAATAGCCGCATCAATTGGAGGAGGATGCTTCCTTCTTAGACAACCAGGACCAGGATATCCATCCAGTACCGCCACCAACAGTAGATCGAACTCCCCCAATGGTGCTTGGGAGGATTCAAGACAAAGAAGATGAAGAAGAGCCTGCAGAACCACAACGGCAACGACCATTCTCGAAGTGGGTAAAGTAGCTTTTGGACGGTAGAGAACCTCTAGCCATTGAGGAGGAACCATCCAAACACCGCCAGTCCAAGAGATTAGAGGAGCAAAGAAGGGTGCAAGAACACTTGGTCAACTGTGCTTTGATGACAGAAGTGATCCGTGCTGTTGAACCCAAGTGTCTTGAAGAGGCACAGGGCAATGATAGGTGGATGGAGGCTATGCAGTTGGAGTATGGCTCCATAAGGAAGAACAACACTTGGGACCTTGTGGATCGACCACCAAAGCGCAAGGTAATCGGAACCAAGTGCATGTACAAGATCAAGTACAAGTCCGACAGCACGTTGGATAAGTACAAGGCTCATCTCATGGCAAAAGGATTTGCACAGGTACATGGTTTTGATTATCAAGATACTTTTGCTCCCACAGCTCGACTAACCACAATGCGCAGTGTTTTGGCTTTAGCTGCCTAGGGAAGTTGGCCCGTGTTTCAGATGGATGTGAAATCCGCCTTTCTGAATGGAGATCTCAAGGAGGAGGTATACGTGGAACAACCACCAGGTTTTGAGATCCTCGATTCAGAAGATAAAGTCTGCAAACTGAAGAAGGCACTTTATAGGCTAAAATAGGCCCCATGAGCATGGTACCAGCGAATTGACGCCTACTTTCTGCAAAATGGGTTCAGGAGGAGCCCATTTGATGCAAATTTGTATATCTTCAGAGAAGGAGGCAGGTGTATGATCGTGGTCCTTTATGTGGACGACCTTGTCATAATAGGGAACCATGAAGAGAAGATCTCACAGACGAAGCATTTGCTAGGAAGAGAGTTTGAAATGATAGACCTCGGATTGATGCATTTCTATTTGGGGATTGAAGTTTGGCAGGAGCCAAAACAGATCTTCATTTCACAGCTGAAGTATGCTGCTGGAGAGATATTAAAGGCATTTGGCATGGCTGAGTGCAAAATAGTTGGTACCCCTATGGAGGTTGATGCAAAGCTCTCAAACGAGGATTCATCACCACTAGTGGACGAAGCGAAGTACAGAAGGCTTGTGGGTAGCTTGATCTACCTGTGTAACACACGGCTGAACATCAGCTTTGCGACTGGTGTACTTAGCAGGTTTTCCAATAAGCCTCGGGAGAACCATTGGAGGGTAGGGATGCAGGTGCTGAAATACATCAAAGGCACACTTGATTATGGCATCACTTATACCAAGGGCAACATCTTGACCAGATCTTGTGACTCGAATTAGAAAGGAGACGTGGACAGCAGGAGATCAGTGACAGGGTACTATTTCTCACTTAGACCTGGAGTTGTGTCATGGGTCAGCAAGAAGCAACCCACAATTGCTCTTTCTTCTACCGAGGCCGAGTACAAATCTGCATGCTTTGCTTCTTGTGAAGTAGTGTGGTTGAGGAGGATTTTGGGGGACATGGGTGCATTGCAGAACAAGCCTACGCAGTTATCATGTGACAATCAAAGTTGCATGGCAATTGCAAAGAACCCGGTGTGCCACACTCACATAAAACACATTGAGATTCAATATCACTTTGTATGCGAGCTGATCATGGATGGAGAGGTCGACTTAGTGTACTGTCTGACTACAGAGAATGCTGCGGACATCTTCACGAAGGCTCTTGGAAGAGACTTGCTGGAGAGGCATCTTCATCGACTTAGAATTGGGCCGAAAAAGTAAGTTCACTTGCGGGTGGACATTGAGGAGGGGTGTTAGATATCAATGCTCCACTCTCATGTAACTATGCGGGAACCAGCTAACTCTACTTGTAAGCCCCCCATATGAGGAGAAGGCATTTGAGTAGCTCGGTTATCCGGTAGGTCCTGGTTTGGACACCAGTGGGGGCCATGTGTGGCCTGATGGCTGGACGGCTTCAGATAGAGTTGGCACACTGCCAACTAGGCTACATGCAAGTGCGGGAAGGCATCCCTTGATTGATCACACTGAGGGTAGATGGAGCATTTCTCGGGGCAGCCCACTCTCGAGTTGCGGGGCCTGTTTGGAGCCTCAGATGATCCCAGATGGCTGTGGGGCCAAACGGAGACTGTAGGTTAGTTGCTCTGTTTTGCACACTGGTTCTATCGTATGGTCGGTGGCCTATTTTGGGATCGAGGACCATTTTGGGCGGATTGGGTCAGCCACCCACTTGAGCCTAACCGACTACGACTGGTGGCTATATAAGAGCAAGCCTGTGAAGCCCATTTTATCACTGGCTATAGCAACCTTGATTCCTTAGCATTCAGCCTCCGTCTTCTACTATTTCCAGCATGCCATCGAAGCTTCTTTCACAGGAGCACATAGCTGGGAGGCAGCGCCATCTATTGTATCAGTTTTACAGTAATCAAATTTTTTATTCTCCATACTATCTTGTTTTCTCTCTTGCATACGAGATCCTGTTATCTGTTGAGCATAGACGTATTATTTTCTTACAAGTAGAACGGAGTGGCTGAATGTAAGAATGGGGTGATTGGTTTGTCTGGTAGAGCCATGTTGAATGAAAAGAACTTACCTGATTATTATTGGGCAGAAGCACTTGCAACTGCAGTGTATGTGCTGAATCACACTCCTACTACTGGCATTCATATGCTCACACCCTATGAGAAAATGTATCGATAGAAGCGTGATATCAGTCATTTAAAAGTGTTTGGCAGCTTGGCATATGTGCATATCCAGATGAATAGCTCTTTACCGAGTGGTTTGGTAAAGATGTCTGCAACATTTTCTTTGCTATCACAATGCTACAGTGTGATGTCACCAAGTAACACTCTTTCTCTGATGAAGTGCTCTCTGACATCAATGTGCTTTGTTCTGGAGTGATATACTGGATTTTTGGCCAATGCTTGAGCCGATTGATTATCACAGTATATTGTTGTTGGATTTGACTCATCAAAGTAATCTGTTTCTGACAATAGTCTTTTGAGCCATATAGCCTCACATGCACCTGTAGTGAGTGCTCTATATTCTGCTTCAGTCGAAGACAAAGAAACAGTTGGCTGTTTGTTTGACAACCATGATATAGCACCTTGACCAAGGAAAAATGCATATCCCTGTGTCGATCTCCTGGTCTCATGATCTCCAGCATAGTCACTATCACAGTATCCATGCAACCGTGGATGACTTCCTCTGTATTCTATCCCAAATTGTCTTGTACCTCTGATGTATCTCAAGACTCTTTTGGCTGCATTCCAATGAGACTGTTTTGGATTTGCCATAAACTGTGCTAGTGAGCTTACTGCATAACAAATATCTGGCCGTGTGATTGTCAGATATATAAGAGATCCAATGAGTTGCCTGTAGTATCTGTCATTGACTGTAGGCTTTTCTGAATCTTTAGTAAGTTTCAAACTCTGTTCCATGGGAGTGGTTGCAATCTTGCAATCTGCCATATGAAACTTCTTCAGGAGACTATCAACATACTTGAGCTGACTCATGAATGTGCTATCTGAATCTCTCCAGAATTCAATTCCAAGACAATAGTGCATAAGTCCAAGATCTTTCATGTCGAACTCTGCAGATAAGTCTTGTTTTGGTTTTCTAATGAAGCTATCCTTGCTTCCTGTCACAATGAGATCATCTACGTACAAAAGTGCAATAGTAATATCTTCCCCTTGAACTTTGTAGTAGAGAGTATGATCTGCATTGGACTTCATGTATCCCAGATCAGCAAAATACTTGTCAATTCTGCTGTACCAACTTCTGGGTGCTTGCTTTAAGCCGTAGAGACTTTTCTTGAGATGGCAAACCTTGTTCTCTTTTCCTGGTTCAACATAACCGGCTGGTTGTTGCATGTAGACTTCCTCGTCTAGATAACCATTGAGAAATGCATTCTTGACATAGTTGATACACATTCCATTTACTGAGTGTCGCTAGTGATATCAAGAACCGTATGGAATCCATTTTTGCTACTGGAGCATAAGTCTCATTATAATCTCGGCCATATTGTTGTGCAAATCCTTTTGCAACTAATCTGGCTTTGTATCTCTGAATACTGCCATCTGGATTGTACTTCACTTTGTATACCCATTTGTTGGCTATGGCCTTCTTTCCTGGTGGAAGGTCGCATAATTCCCAAGTGTTATTTTTATACAAAGCATCCATTTCTTCATTCATAGCAGTTTGCCATTCTGGCTTATCTACTGCGTCTTCGAAGTACACAGGCTCTTCTGTAGCCATGATGGTAGTCATAAGAGCATAGTTGGTGGTTTCCACCTGAATTGCTTTGCCTTTCTGAGCATATGTCAATCTTGCTGGTGGTCTGCTTTCCCTAGTAGACCGTCTGAGCTGCTGTGGCATTGCTTGGGGTGTTGCTGGCAATTCTTGCTCTTCTTCATCAACCTGTTCTGTAGATGACTGTGAAGTCGATGCTTCTATCTCCTGTGTAGGTGAGGTTTTCCATTCTGATTCCTCATCGAAGATTACATCTCTAGAGATAATGACTTTGCGGTTGATGGGATCATACAATTTGTATGCTTTGCTTTCTTCACTGTAGCCAACCATGATGCATTTGCGTGACTTCGCATCCAATTTCCTGCGATGATCATCATGTATGTGGGCATATGCTATGCAACCAAATATGCAGAGATGCCCAATGCGTGGCTTTTGTCCAGTGAATGCTTCATAAGGAGTCATACCTTGTATCGGTTCGGTAGGAAGCCGATTAAGCAAGTAGTTAGCTGTAGCTATTGCTTCTGCCCAATACTGATTCGGAAGATGCTTTTCACTAAGCATTGCTCTAGCACTGTCTGCTAAAGTCCCATTCTTCCTTTCAGCTCTTGCATTTTGTTGAGGAGTATCTGCACATGTGAATTGTCTTCGAATGCCGTGATTTTTGCAAAAGTTCATGAAGGCTGAAGACATGTATTCACCTCCTCTGTCTGATCTCATGACCTTGATCTTTCTGCCTGTTTGGTTTTCTACCATGGCTTTGAATTCTTGAAATCTGGCAAACACTTCAGATTTCTCTTTCAGAAAGTAGACCCAACAATATCTGCTGTAGTCGTCGATGAAGGTCAAGTAATAAAGTGAACCATTGATGCTGCGGGTCTGGGCATAACCCCATACATCTGTATGAATTAAATCAAGAATACCTCGTGCACGAGAGGTACTTCTGACAAAGTTGGTTCGCTTTTGTTTGCCGAAGCAGCATGCTTCACAAACTTTTCCAAGAAATTGTAGCTTTGGAATCCCAATTGCCATATTTTGATTCCGGAGATCTAACAAGTACTTGAAGTTGACATGACCATATCTCTTGTGCCATTTTGCAGATAGTGGCATCTGTTGCATTTGAGCTGACATGGCATGCTTATCTGGTACTGTAGCTAGCATCCTGTATAAGCGTCCTTCCTTGACACCTTTTGCTACTAGCTGACCTCTTTTGGATTTGTCTCTGATAGTGCATTCATCACCGTCGAAGATGACTTTGTAGTTGTGTTCCGTCATTTGACCTACTGACAAAAGGTTCTTGCTGAGCTTCGGAACATAGAGCACATCTTTGACTAATCCTTTTGTACCAGTGAAATTGTTCATAGGGATAACACCTGTCCCTTGAACCGGATTTGGTGTATTGTCTGCTGTGTAGATGACATTCTTTTGACCTTCTAATGGCTTCATTTCTGTGAACCATTCCTGATGATTTGTCATATGAGATGATGCACCGCTGTCGATGTACCAAGGATCATGTTCAACTTGGTCGACTTGATAGCTGAAATCCTCTTTGGGATTGAAATCAGTGTCTGGGTGCATTTTGTCTGGGTGTCTGGGTGCATTGTATCAGTCTGATGCAATTCCTCACTTGCAAGAAACATATTTCCATGTTCATTTGCAAAATGACTGTGACTAGAATGTCCACCACGATGATTTCCTCTTCCTCTGGAATTCCCTCGATTACTGCTGGCCGCCTTGGTCATACTGCTTCTTGCGGCAATCTCTTTCATAGTGTCCAAACTTGTGACAATAGTTGCATTGAATGTTTGACACATTGGTGGATGCATTCCCTCGTCCTTGGAATCTTCCTCGGTTGGAATGATTTCCTCTTTGCTGATTTTGATGTTGCTGAGGATGCTGCTGATGCTGATGCTGATTCTGACTTTGATTTTGTTGATGATGATGACCACTTTTCTGATATGATCTACCTCTGTTTCTGCCTTTGCCTCTACTTCTGTCTGAAGCTGTGAATGCCTGATCATTAGAATGACCTTTACGTGCTTGAATGGCCTGAGTCCTGAGTTCTTCACCAAGTAGAACTGACTGAAGTTCTTCCAGTGTTGGAATTTGCCATTGGATGGCAATACTCTGGACTAGATTCATATCCTTCTCCTAGTCCATTCAGGATTACTTGAACCATTTCTGCGGGATTCATAGTCTCTCCTGCTGCTGCAAGTTGATTGTTGTAGTCTTTGATGCGGAGTACATAAGCATGACCGGTTTCACTACTGTTGCGGAAACTCTGGTTGATCTGGTTTCTCAGGGTGAGAATCCTGGATGTGTTCTTGGACTCGTAGAGAGCTGCGAACATATCCCATGCTTCTTTTGATGTCTTGACTGTGTTGAGCTGTCCTAGCATGACATCTTGCACATTCTGCTTGATCAGGTGATAGGCATATTTGTCTTTCTTATCCCATTCTGCTTGAGCTCGGGCAATGGCAGGATCTGATACTGGTGCAGAAACTGATTGTGTAGATGTAGATCCCGATGTAGATCCCGTTGCTGGTGCTGTGACAACAGATGGAGTAGAGCTACTGGTGGCTGGATTGGCCAATGGTCTAGGTATGGATCCATCGACATACTCCCATTTGTCCTGAAGCACAAGAATGGTCTCCATTCGGTATTTCCATGTACCGTAATTGGAGTTGTCTAACTTAGCAGATGCCTCTAGATTGAGGGTGCTAGTCGACATGGTGTAAACAATGTACACAAAAGTGTCCTGAAAAACTCTGTATGAATCAACTGCAAATACACTGAAGATGCCAAGTGTAATCTCTGTACCGTCGGTGAAGATAGAACTGCAGTAAATAAGATCTGACCTGTGTTACAAGACTTGTGGCAATGATGCCGGGAATAGCCAAGAGGCTTTTCAAGGCTGAAAAATGATGTGCACGATGCCGTGAGATAGCCAAATAGGCTTTACAATGGTGGCATGTGTGTGTGAAATCAAGTGTTATCTGCCCACTGAATCAATCTGCAATGCCTCTGAACTCTGAAGTCTGCTCACTGAACTGATGAACGTAAGGTTTCAGGTAATGTAATGATGTGAAATCGGATGTGAGCGTATGGACTGACTCCGAGTAGGTACTAGTCGGGAATTTCGGGCATGGCTTAGATTGGCAACTTGGGGAATTCAAAGCGTCCCCTCTATGGTGATCTAGTCTACTCTGATCTAGATCTAAACCAACCGTCGATCGATGAAAGAGCAGCAAATAATTCCTTTTCCTTTGTTCTTTTTAAGTGCTGGGTCAGATGCGTCGATATAGAGGCAAATGTGCGTGAAGGAAGTGGTTTTGTCGGCGAGGCTTAAATGTGAGTGTAACTTGCGCCGAAATGTGCGTGTGATGTAACGAACGCGTAGAGCACGAAAAATCGAGCGACTTTCCTTTTTGGAGCACCCTCAAATTCTTCCTGGATCAAGAGATATGACTTGATCTAGGTGGAGGGGCAAAAGGAGTGCAAATGGTGCTCAATGATGATGTGTCACAGTGAGTCACATGCAGTGATGATGTGGCACTGTGCTTAGCAAGAGGTGTGCCAGTGAAGCTCTGTGCTGAGGTGGTAGGAGTGTGCACATGCCTGGCAAGGGACTGTGCCTGCAGAGGGTCAGTGCTGACTGGTGCTGACTGGACTGCTGAGGTGGCAGTGATGACGTGGTAGATGATGTGGCAGTGTTGATGTGGTAGATGATGTGGCAGTGCTGATGTGGTAGATGATGTGGCAGATAAGGTCTACCACGTGTCACAATGTAAACCAAGCTCTCTGACCTATGATCAATCTAACTGGGATTAACTTACCCTGACCCAGGTTGGAGCTTATCTGCCACGTGTCAGATGGATGTGGTTGCCTACCGGAATCTTTTAAGATACTCCGGAATCTTTGCAGATTCCATCGATGGAGTCGTGAGGCTTCGTTGGAGGCTGAAACCGTGCTATGAAGCTTGGAAGCTGACCTTGGATGGGCGCTATCGAAGGAGACCACAGGTTGACGGAGATAACATTCTTCCCTTGAGAGTCGCAGTTGATGCCCTGCCAGGAAGAGCAAGCATCGTTGCCAGTCCACGACGACACCAAAGTCGTGGGATAATTCACGCCAGCAAGGAACGACAGCAAGAACGACAGCAATGTGGTGACTTGTGGGTCGCAGGCTACTCCCACTAGGCTCGAACAGAAGCTGTTGACGTGAAGGAGCTTGCTGCTGGTTATCGGTTGGAATTACAGCACCGCTTCTCTACCAGCCTGCCTCAACCTTTGCCTATCCAACTGCTCTTGTGCTGCTATCTTCTACCAGCACAACACTTCAGTCTGCCTTCATGTTTCCAGGGTGATGAGCCTCCTCAATATGAGTGATGCAAATTACTCCGCTTATTTGAAGGTGTCCCTTGGTAATTCTCATCACCTCAGGCACATTCTTCTTGACATCTTAACACCGGCGGCTATAGTCACCTGTCTTCTGATATTTTGCATCTCTGGAGCTGCCTACCGCCGCTACGCTAGGAAGAGAACCCCTTCCCATGCATTTTCAGGCGATGATGAGCGCCATTCTGAAGAAGAGGAGTTCAAAAAAATCGTAACATCGCTGCCGAATCGTTTCTCATTTGGCGAGCTAAAGGATGCTACTGGTGGGTTCAGTAAGAGACTGGGCAACAGGGCATTTTGCTCCGTGTACGAGGGAGTTGTAACTGATGGCAGAAGAGTGGCTGTGAAAAGATTGGAGTCTGCAAGACATGGGAAGAAGCAATTTCTGGCGGAAGTGGCCACGATAGGGAGAGTGGATCACGTCCACATAGTCCGCTTGTTCGGCTTTTGCTTGGAGGGAGCTTGATGTTGTAGAAGGCCACGTTGAGTGCGCTGTCGAAGGCGCTGTTGTGAGAGGCTAGAGGTGCACGGCGGGGCTGCAGGCGCAGGCATTTTTTAGGAGAGGCGTGCGCTTTGCCGTAGGAGGCGTAGGAGCCATGGAGGAGCCGCGTAGGCTTGGAGACAGCTATTCGAGGCGTGCGGCTAGCGGCGGCCGCTCGACAGAGAAGATGACGATGGAGGTGGCCCGTGATACAAGAGGCTGAGAGCCCGTCTGCGTTGGAGTCTTCGCTGCTTGAAGCCTCAGGTCGTTGGAGTCTCACAAGCTGCAGTCGTTGTATTGGGAGGCTTAGAGCCTTAGAGCTGTGGAGTCCAAGCTTTGGCTAAGCGAGTCATGGGCTTTGCTTGAAGCCTTAGATAGAAGCTTGAGTGTTAGATCTAGTGATGCTGCTCGGTGGTGGACGTTGATGTTGGGTCTCTGTTACAGGTGGGAGCTCTAAGTTCTTGCCCTTCTCTCAAGCTCTCTCTCTCTTTCACTCACAAAAGTTCTCAGAGAACTTCACACATCTCAAGGAAACCTTTCTTTCTCATAAATCACAAAGCTCTCTCACACAAATATAAAATAGATATATCTAAATCTCTCTCTTCGGAAGAGAAGAACTCTCACTCTCACGGAAGAATGAACGGAAATATCTCACCAAATGGACGGAATTTTCTCTCAACGGAAGTGAAGGGAAGGATCTCACAATCACTCAAGAGAACTCTCAATCTCACAATCTCTCTCACACTCTCAAGAATCTCAATGTCTCAGCGGAAGACAAGGAAGCTCTGATACCATGACAAAATATGAAGAGGGGAGAGGAGAAGAGTGGAGATGAGGAGAGAGGGCACAGCTAGAGAGCACACCACAAATGACTAACTGTACACTAGAATTAGTTGAAAAAATAGAATATATACAAACCCTTTTAGGGTTAGGGTTAGGGGATCTAACCCTTTCCTTTATAGCACTCTATAAGGTTAGTGCTATGCACATATGATCACGTGATGGTGCTATGCACACATGATCACATGATGTTGAGCGTGAACTCTGAACAGACGGAAGTTGGATCCCAAAGTTGAAAGATGTGTGTTTATTGGCTATGCACAGAACTGGAAGGGTTACAAATGCTACAACCCAACGACTAAGAAGACTGGTGAGTCGGGATGTTTTTTATGAGCTGGAATCTTGGTATGGCAAGCCAAAAGTGGCTATTCCAAATGATGCATCTGTAGGTCATGCATATGATAAAAATCAGCAAATTAGTACATCCATATCTAGGCCTACATCTACTGGTTCTACCACAGTGAATCCTTGGTCTGGCAAGTTACGCAATTCCACTGACACTTCTATGTTAGTGAGGGGGAGAGATAAAGGGAAAGCCAAGATTGTTGAGGTGCTTTTGCAAGCTGAAAATGATGTCCTTGGGCCATCAAATTGTGGCTATGATTCATCATGTAGTGATAGTTTGGATAGTGAGCTTGGTATACCATCTGTGTCTACACCTGGAGTCAAGGGAAGTAGGTACATACCTCCTCATGAATGAGGAGAGCTAGGCACTCCAGTGAGAAGGTAACAGAGAGTCAGGTATCCTGTTGACAGGTTAACTTATAGTGGTTATGCTACTCGGCATTATGCATATATGACAAAAGTTATGGGACATACTGAGCCAACTATCTTTGGTGAGGCTATGCAACATGGTCATTGGTGGAATGCCATGGATGAGGAGATGGATGCCCTTGCCACTAATCAGACTTGGGATTTGGTGGAGTTGCTTGAAGGCAAGAATCCTATTGGTTGCAAATGGGTCTACAAAGTAAAATGATGGATCAGTGGAAAGGTATAAAGCAAGGCTGGTTGCCAAAGGGTATGCACAGCAGTATGGGCTAGATATGAGGAAACTTTCAGCCCTGTTGCCAAGATGGCAATTGTGAGAATTGTCATAGCATTGGCTGCTGCAAATGGCTGGAAATTGCAGCAAATGGATGTCAAGAATGCTTTCCTAAATGGTGGCTTGTTGGAGGAAGTCTATATGGTTCAGCCCGAGGGTTATGTGCACCTTGACTATCCCAACTATGTTTGCAAGTTGAAGAAAGCTCTCTATGGGCTGAAGCAAGCACCTAGAGAATGGAATGAAAGGATCTGTAGATACCTGCAAGAGCTTGGTTTTGCAGTTGGGAAGCCTGATCATTCACTGTTCACAAAGAAGACAATTGCTGGATATGTTGTGATTGTGATTTATGTTGATCTGATTATGACTGGTAGTGATGATGATGGCATTGCTGAAATTAAGAGCAAGCTGAAAATGGAGTTCGATATGAAGGATCTAGGGGACTTGAAGTTCTTTCTTAGCATAGAGGTGTTGAGCATTTGGCTTATGTAGAGGCAATATGCCTTGAATATGCTGGAGAGGTTTGGCATGAAGGATTGCAAACCAATGGATATCCCCTTGGATCAAAGCTTGAAGATGATGGCTGATTTTGGAGCTGAGATTGATGACATTACCATCTATAGCAGATGGCTAGAAGCTTGATTTATTAGACTATTACTAGGCTTGATTTAATATATGCTGTGGGACTCATTAGTCAGTTTATGCAAAAGCCACGGAAGCCTCACTTGGATGCAATGAGGAGGATTATGCGCAATGTCAAGGCAACATATCAGTATGGACTCTTTTATGAGTATGGAAAGGATATAGAACTGGTTGGATACACAGATGCAGATTGGGCAGGATGTGCCTATTACAAGAGATCCACCAGTGGTTATGCATTCAGCCTTGGTAGTGTAGTGGTGAGTTGGAGTAGTAAAAAGCAACCCACAGTGGCATTGTCTAGTACAGAAGCAGAGTACAGAGGTGTAACATTGGTTGCATGTAAGATTGCTTATCTTCAGAAGCTTTTGCAGGATTTGGGACTGCATGTGGAAAAACCAATCAAACTTTATTGTGATAACATGAGTAGTGTGCAGTTGGCAAGTAATCCAGTTTATCATGCTAGAACTAAGCATATTGAGGTACACTACCATTTCATCAGAGAGATGGTGTTATCAAAGAAGATTGATCTCATACATGTGAAGACTGAAGATCAGGTTGCAAATATCTTTACCAAGTCATTGGGTAGAGATAAGTTTACATACTTTAGAGAGCTACTTGGTGTTATGCTCCCTACTTGAGCTTGAGGGGGAGTGTTGGGAATCAAGCTCTTGGTTATTGTTCCTCTTGTGTGAGTAGGTCAATAAGATGAGTCACACTAACTCAACCATAGTTAGTTTTTATCTACTATGTATGGGTGTGACCTTAGTAGTGTTCAATTGTATTGTGTGTGGTGAATATGAGTTGATCGTGGAGAAGACTGTTGCTCCCTCCTAGTTGCTTCCTATATCTCTCTTCTTGTTTTTGTTAATAAGTTCCAACAATGAGGCTGCCCCATCGGCTAGGTTGTCCCTCTCTGTTGATGGAGAATTATGGGTGGAGCGAGATGTTCGGCAGCTCCGCAAGATGTTGGCAAGGGCATTATGGGACATGGTGAGGCCTAGTTTGAATTGGAGCACCTCGTAGGAGCACGTGAGGGCACCCTATTCAATGCAAGATGACATTTGACTGTGGATGCTACTGTTCGTCCCTTCCATGGGGTCGACGCATGCTACGCGAGCCCTCTTCACCAACAACAAGACACATGTCATCGGTGTACAAGGTTTGTTCACCACTTTGTCATCTTTGATGGTAGGAGGAGGGCTAATTCTGCATAAACTAATTGTACCAGTTTCTCCAATCAATCCAGTCTCTATGGCAATGGCCATGGCAAATGTGAAGTACACCAAGTTTCAGAGGGGAGACTTGGGGACAATCCAGATGCACATGTCCAACAGTTTGATAAAATGTATGCACTCAAGGTGCCCGCCACTGTGGTGGATTTGGCATAGAAGGAAGCAATGTTTGAGTCGACTATAGAGGCCAAAGCATCATGATGGTTGGTGGAGTTTTTCTTAGACCACTTCCAGACTTACGATAAGATCAAGGTCACCTTCCTGAGGTAGTTTTGTAAGGAAAAGATGATTCCATAGACATTGAAAGGATTGCAAATGTTGAAGTAGGGTGAGAAGGATGTGGAGGATTATGTGGCTTAGTACCAGTAACTTTTGCAAAGGGTTACAATCAATCAGTGATGACCGGTGGTTGAGGTGCTAAATGAGTATTTCATCAACAGATTGTCCAAGGATGTGTGGACATCAGTGGCAACAGTGGACAAAACAAATTTACCCTTGAGTAATTTGATTAGTCAGGGGATTTGCACACGAGAAGCACTACAAGGTGGAACGACTAAACATCATCGGCTAACCAAGGGCAAGGGTAAATTAAAAAAATAGTCACATTGAAGAAGAAGCATCGAGATAGTGATGAGGACTTCGATGAAGACGACTCAGAAGCAAGTTCATCTGGTGACAATAGTCATGAATCGGAGGTAGAAGAGGAGAAAAGAGAGTACACAGCAAACTGGAGATGAACAAAATTTTCCTTCAATACTGATGCAGTACAAATGATGGCTCCGTCCACTCGTGTGCTCCCACAGTGGAGCTTAGATGGCGATCTAGATGGATACTAGGTAAAGAGCTACTAGCTGGAAGATCTGATCTGATTTGATCTAATACAATGGACTGGGAAGGTCGCCTCTTTATAGCTATGAGGGCGATAGTCAAATCAATGTAGTCGGTGGAGCCAACCAGTCAACCTAGTCGATGGAGCCAACCAGTCAACCTACTCAGTGGAACTGACTAGTCGTCCATGGAATATTCAAGGAATATTTCCTATACCTTTGTATAGCTACAATTAAGGATGTAAACTGCATTATTGACAGCCTGAGCCCAAAAGTGGTTTGGCAGTCCAGCACCTTTCAACATACACCTCCCCATCTCCATGATGGTTCGCATTCGGCATTCAACAATAGAATTTTGCGGAGGCATATGTGATGTCATCGTTTGTTGCTTGATCCCTTTGCTCTTGCAAAAATATCCAAACTCTATAGAAACAAACTCACCACCACCATCCGATCTGATTTTCTTCACTTTTCTCCGTGTTTCATTTTCAACAAGCTGTAGCCATTCTTTCAATTTACCAAAAGCTTGAGCCTTTTTGTGAAGAAAGTACACCCACATCTGCTTGCTATAGTCGTCAACGATCAATAAAAAATGAGAAGATCCCCCCAAGGCCTGTGTAGGCATCTTACCGCATAAGTCAACATGCACCAACTCTAGATGAGCATTTGTTCTATTCTTGCTTTCTTGTGGGAATGCCTTTCTCTGTTGCTTGCCCATCATGCAAGCTTCACACCGTTCTTTGATTTTTGCTACTGCAGGTAAGTGAGCAACCATACCTTGCTTCTGCATCTCCTTCAGCACTGCAAATCCGATGTGGTCAAATCTTTCGTGCCAATGTCTGCTTGTGCCCACTCTAGCAGTGGCTCTTGTAAGAGCACTCAGATCATATAGGTTGTTCCTCCTCACTCCTGTGCCAACAAGATTGCTAGCACTATCCAAAATTTTTGCTATCTTGTTGAACCTCACCTCATGGTCAAGGTCAGTTATGGAAGCAGTTGATGGCAAATTTCTCTTGATTTGTGGAACATACAGCACATTAAATAGTTTCTTAACATCTCCATTTACAAAAACAAATGAAACTATACCTGTACCCTCAACAAGGCATTTTGCGTTATTTCCAACCGTCATGGTGATGGGTTCCTGTAGAGGCTGCATGGAACAATATAGACCCTTCTTACAGGTCATGTGATGGGAGGCACCACTATCCAACACCCATGAATCAGTGGTTGAAGCTTCTTGAACTGAGGAACACTCTTCCTCAATGGCCAGAAATAGATCCAACTCTGCTTCTCTTGTGTTAGCTATCTCTTTCCCCTTATCTATCTTCTTCAGGGTACCATTCTTTTCATCTGCTTCCTTGACCCGGAAATCTGCAATCACATGGCCCTTCTTCTTGCAGTGGAAGCATTCTCCCTGAAACTTCTTCTTTCTGCCCTTCTTCTTTTTGTCACCACTAGTAGAGGACTCACCTTTGGTGGAGGGACCACCTTTGCCTTTCGCAGTGGCAGAGAACACAGCATCCCCATTGCCACCTCCATCTCGAGCTTTAAGCCTCAATTCCTCCTCCATAAGTAAAGCATAGAACTCCTCAAATGTCAATGGTGGGGGTCTCACCTAAGTGTTAAGTGTTGTTATGAGTCCATCAAACCTTGGTGGACATATTCGAAGACACTGCTGAGCTAGCTCTTCGCTAGTCTTTTGTATCATAGCACCATCCTGGTCACGCAAATTTTTGATTCAGGTTACGAATGCCTCCGTTGTCTCTCCTTCATTAAACTTCTTAGCTGCGAGTTGATTCTCTAGGTTCTAGATCCTTGTCTAATTCTGCGTCTCATAGTGACTTTTCAATATGTTCCAGGCCACAGATGCCTTAGATGTATGTTGAATCAAGGTCAAAACATTATCAGTAGTACTTGTAACCAGGGCACACAGAGCATCTGTGTTCCTGCATTTCCAAGCTCGTAGAAGTTCAGCATTAGGATGTATCATTCTCCTCGGATTTGCTGGGTTAGGGGTTTCTTATGGTTTTGGGTCAGTCCCCAATACTGTCTCTAGAAGCTCATATGAATCTAGAATAACAATAATTTTAAACTTCTACAAAGTCTAGTTCATACCATCTAGCTTGCCTTTAGTAAAGGTTGGTGGGTGAATCGTCAACGCCTGGATTGTTGGTATTGTTGGTGCAGTTGTGCTGAATTAGAGCTACTTCCTGATGTAGCTGTGCTAAATTCGAGCCGCTTCCTGATGCCATCACTCCGTATGCTGTTGAAGCCCTTGCCTCTATTCTACTCTTCAAGCCCTAGAGCCTCCTGGGCTCTGATACCATGTTAAATTACACAACGCAGGGGAACAAAAACTGAACAAAGAATAGAGAGTACATAGCAAACTGGAGACGAACAAAATTTTCCTTCAGTACTAATGTAGTGCAGATGACGGCTCCGTCCACCAGTGCACTCCCACATTGGAGCTTAGATGGCGATCTAGACAAATACTAGGTGAAGAGCTACTAGCTGGAAGATCTAATCTGATCTAATACAATGGATTGGGAAGATCACCTCTTTATAGCTATGAGGGCGGTAGTCGGATCAACGTAGTCAGTGGAGCCAACCAGTCAACCTAGTCAGTGGAGCCAACCAGTCAACCTAGTCGGTTCCACCGACTAGTTGTCCATGGAATATTCAGGGAATATTTCCCAAACCCCAGCGAGAGCAAGGGGCTCCTACATAATCAAGACAATGTGCCTCATGCTACCAGCTTAACTATGCTGCCTAGCCCATAGGCTAGACTCACATAGATCACCTTTCTACCATCAACTATCTCATTAACCTCATCTGACATGCAAGTCAGAATCCCAAGTCAGGATCCATCCAGTGTCCCAAACTCACACATGGCTTCTCCTCATATGGGGGCCTTACAACTTGAGCACCTTGGACCACTGGTGGTTACCAGGAGGGTGGGGCATTGAGCATATCTAATAAATGCTCCATGTTAGGACCCAAGAGGGGCAATTGATCACGATTGATTGGACTACTTTGTCCCTCTTGGGAGACCTCTCGAGTCTCTACTTCCACGGTTAGTTGTGTGGAAGGACTAACAGGACCCCTGATCATGCTTGGATCCTTCATTCTACTGGGATTCCTCATGGTGTTGAGATCCCTGGGATCCCCCATGAGAGTCGGATGCTAGGGACTCGCATTATTGGGAATCTTGATGATGAGAACTGCCTTCATATCACTGATGATCATTGCCCTCTTGGCCAGTGGGGCTTGCAATGTGTTCGAAGGCCATGGAGGTGTGAGGAGGAGAGCAGGTAGCGTCTAAATGGCATCCAATGGGTCTAGTAGTTTGTTTAACTCGTGCCATAGAAATGAGGGATTTTAGGGTTTTGAAGTGCTTTATATAGTCTTTTTAAAAGCACTTTAGGGTTTTTCTTTTAAATTAGAGTTTTTTGAGTGCACCCCCTTGTCTACTAGAGGATGCATAATTGCCTTGCTGGAATTTTTCATTCATGATGTCATTCTACTTTTTGTAGCAGTCTTTAGCCATATGATCCATTTTACCATAGTAGTAGTATTCAACATTACTGTTTGCATTTTGGCCTCTCAGCCATCCACCACGACCTCTTTGGCTCCCCCTTCCTCTAAAGTTACCACGTCCTCCTCCATAGGACTGGTTTTCTTGAATTTGCTGCATATTTTGATTTTTGCCACGGCCTCTAGATCGGCTTGCTCTACCTCTGCCTCTACCTCTTCCAGCATTTGAGTAGAAGACAGTCTCTTTTGAAGTTCCTCCTGAAGAAGATGCACCACCATTTCTCTACTCTTCAAAAATTAGAAGAGAATTCAACTCCTCAAAATCAGGAAATTTTTCACGGACGGCAATGGATGTCCGGGATTGTGCATAATCCTTTTATAGACCATTCAAGGTCACAGAAACTAAATCATCATCTTCCACTGGCGATCCAATGGAAGCAAGTGCATCTGCAATCTTCTTCACATTCATGTGGTAGTCATTGATGCTCATATTTTCTCGCTGCACATTATGCAGCTCCTGCTTGAGCTGCATTCTCCTGGCTTGCATATTTGTGCTATACATTTTTGTCAAAGTATCCCACGCCTCCCAAAATTGTCTTGAAAATGCGAGCTCGATCGCCTACCTGGGATGGCTCTTGCATAGCCACAGGATGCGGCATTGCCTCAAATTGTACTTTTTGGACTTTCTTCGATCTCGGGATCGGTGATGGCGATTCTTGCTTTGGAGCCGCCTCTTGAATCCAATCAATCACTTGTTGTCTCATCACTTCTTGAACAGGCCACTAGAGTAGTGCTGGTTTCTTCCTGGATTTTCCCCACACCACTCTGCTCAAACGAGTTATGACGTTGACATCTGGCAATCATGTTTCACAATCTACACCATTTACGTACTAGGCATCTTGCCCACCATCTTTTGTCATTCAAATTTTTGCCAATCCCATTCCTGAGCCTTTGGACATTAGTTCTGCTAGTGGCCTTCCCCTAAGTAGAAAAAATTGGTCTTTGCTTGAGGACCACCCCGTCCTCCACCTCCCCGGCTACAACCGCGGCCTCCTCTGCCTCTGCCACCTCTGGCGGGAGGTTGTTCTCAGGCTTTCGTAGTCCCAATTTGTTGCACATAAGTAGCTGCGGGCTCTGTGGCTAGAAGCATTGGCCATTGAGTTTGGACCTATGCTCATGGGCAACGTCCATTGTAGTGACTCTATTATGTTGTGTGTGTATTGGTCTGATAGATAGCACACCATTTCTGGTTCAAGGCACACTCCATTACAGAGTGCCCCAATTTTTTGAAGTGAACACACTAGAGGCCCGCATTTGTGGACACCTCACTGAGTGACTTACGGATGCCATAGAACTCCATTTTCCTCCTTTCGAGGTCTTCTTGTTCAGTTTCTGTTCCACTGTGTCGTGTAATTTAACATGGTATCTGCCCAGGCGGCTCTAAGGATCGAAGAGTAGAAGAGAGGTGAGGGATTTAACAACATATGGAGGGATGGCATCAGGAAGCGGCTCGAGTTCAGTAGCTGCACCAACAATACCAACAATCTAGGTGTTGAGGATTCACCCACCAACCTACACTTTGTAGAAGTTTAAAATTACTGCTATTCTGGATTCGTATGAGCTTCTGGAGACAGTAGTGGGGACTGCTGACCTAGAACCACAAGAAACCCCTGACCCAGCAAATCCAAGGAGAATGATACCTCCTAATGCCAACCTTCTACGAGCTTGGAAACGCAGGAACACAAATGCTGTGTGCCCTGGTTACAAGTACTACTGATAGTGTTTTGACCTTGATTCAGCATACATCTAAGGCATCTATGGTTTGGAACATATTGAAGAGTTAGTATGAGACGTGGAATCAGACAAGGATCCAGAACCTGGAGAATCCGCTCGTAGCTGAGAAGTTTTATGAAGGAGAGACAGCAGAGGCATTCATAATCCGAATAAAAAATCTATGTGACCAAATGGCTGATGCTGGGATACAAAAGACTAGCAAAGAGCTAGCTCAGCAGTGTCTCCGGATATGTCCACCAAGGTTTGATGGACTGGTAACAATGCTTAACACTCAGGTGAGACCCCAACCATTGACATTTGAGGAGTTCTGTGCTTAACTTATGGAGGAGGAATTGAGGCTTAAAGCTCGAGATGGAGGTGGCAATGGGGATGCTATGTTCTCTACCTCTGCAAAAGGCAAAGGTGGTTCCTCCACCAAAGGTGAGTCCTCTACTAGTGGTGAAAAAAAGAAGAAGGGCAGCAAGAAGAAGTTTCAGGGAGAATGCTTCTACTGCAAGAAGAAGGGCCATGTGATTGTAGATTGCTGGGTGAAGAAAGCAGATGAAAAGAATGGTACCCTGAAGAAGACAGATAAGGGAAAAGAGACAGCTAACAACATCACATTAGATAGTTTCTTAACATCTCCATTTACAAAAACAAATGAAACTATACCTATACCCTCAACAGGGCATTTTGCGTTATTTCCAACCATCATGATGATGGCTTCTTGTAGAGGCTGCATGGAACAATATAGACCCTTCTTGCAGGTCATGTGATGGGAGGCACCACTATCCAACACCCATGAATCAGTGGTTGAAGCTTCTTGAACTGAGGAACACTCTTCCTCAATGGCTAGAAATAGATCCAACTCTGCTTCCGCTAATGTTCCACAAATTAAGAGAAATCTAGTATCAGTTGCTTCCATAACTGACCTTGACCATGAGGTGAGTTTCAAGAACACAGGAGCAAAACTTTTTGAAAAGTGCTAGCAATCTTGTTGGCACAGTGCTCTTACGACCACTGCTAGAGTGGGCACAAGTAGACTTTGGCACGAAAGATTCAACCACATTGGATTTGCAATAATGCTAAAGGAGATGCAGAAGCAAGGTATGGTTGCTCACTTACCTGCAGAGCAGAAATCAAAGAACCATGTGAAGCTTGCATGATGGGCAAGCAATAGAGAAAGGCATTCCCATAAGAAAGCAAGAATAGAGCAAACGCTCCTCTAGAGTTGGTGCATGTTGACTTGTGGGGTAAGATGCCTACACATGCCTTGGGGGGATCTTCCTTATTTTTATTGATTGTCGACGACTATAGGAGGAAGATGTGGGTGTACTTTCTTTGTGAAATGGCTCAAGCTTTTGGTAAATTGAAAGAATGGCTACAGCTTGTTGAAAATGAAACAGGGAGAAAAGTGAACAAAATCAGATCGGATGGTGGTGGTGAGTTTGTTTCTACAGAGTTTGAAGATTTTTGCAAGAGCAAAGGGATCAAGCGACAAACGACGACATCAAATATGCCTCATCAAAATTCTGTTGTTGAACGCTGCTCTTTTTGGGACATCTATGTTGGTTAAGATGTGCATCCAATTCTGTGAGAATTCTGGCTCCAAGAGAGATGCATACAAGAAGGTGTTAGAGTCCTTCTCCTCCTCTTCCTTGTCACAGGGTTGGAATAGTTTTATAGAGGTGGTTCGGGCGGTGTTGTTGGACTCTGTGATGGCAAAGAGGTGCCCAAACAAGGGGTGGCCTTATAGGTATGCATGTCCAATCTCATGGTTTGCTCCTCATGTCGTAAGTATCTTATCATTGCGCCAGTCATGCACGAGTCTAGAAATTCGCAAGAAGATCCTGCCTAGGATAGCTTCATATCCTGGATGTCGAGTGAAGTCCATGACCACAAACCTGACGGGGTACGTGCATCCAAATACCTTAATATTTATGCCCATCAGCACTCTCAGTGGTTCAGTGGTTCCCCCATCAGCTAGCTTTACTACCAGATGTGTCTGATCAACTGCGGGTTTTACCCATTTCTCCTAGCATTCCTTGGTGCAAACACTCACTCCTGCTCCCCCATCCAGGATGGCTTCCACCTTCTGGTTTGGTAGACTATGGGGATGGAGGCATTTGTGTCATCACCCTCGAAATACTGGCCTAGCTTGTTGATGGGAACCTTAGGTAGGTTTTGCCCCTTTTCTAACATTGATTGGTTGGGCTTAGGGCTAGCACAGGTTGGAGGTCGGAAGGGTCTGTTCATCCAATTGGACAATAAGAGATTGCATTTAAGGAAGAAGAGACTGAGTCTACTCCGAAAGCACTACACACTCAGGAAGAAGTAGAGACTCAGTGTACACCTAGAGCACCACAGCCTCCACTAGAAGCATCAGAAGTGTTGTGATGCATGTATGATGTTGTTTTTGTATATATGCATGAGGAGCATATTTTCATGATATTTTTTATTCCATAAGTATTAAGGTTGACATTTGTTTCGATGTATTGAATCATGATGTTGCTTTTGTTGATTATCTTATATGTGAATTATTACTTAAGTGGCATTCACTCATGATATTTATTTCATTATTTTATGCATACAATTTTATGATATGAATGTCTGATGATGTGATCATTTAGAAATATTAAATGTGTGATGAGAATTATGATATGAATGTGTGATGAGAAGAACATAATAATTGTTCGTAATCTTTTGTTTCAAAGTATCGATTCCCAATGCTCTAGTCACTTAAAGTAGAGCATTCCCAATGCTCCACTCATTTTATTCCAAACCTTGCATTTCACACTATCGGTTAAAGTGTTAGTTGGACATTTCCACTCACTTAAAGTAGATCATTCCCAATGCTCCACTTAGTTTATTCCAAAGCTTATCCTTATCATAGCGAGCACACCCTCAGGGAGTTCAACTAAAAACATTTAGTGTACCACGTGCATTAAAAAGAAGGGGTATTTTAATCCAAGTTTTTGAAAAAATTTAACAGAATTACAATAACAAGAGGGGGTTTTTTAATCAAGTTTTGGAAAAATTCACTTAGTTCATAAGTAAAGAGGGGTGTTTTTATTGTGGGAGAAATTTTAAATTTTAGTTGAGGGGTTTTTTTAATACCCTTTGAATGCATGTGATAAATAGGGTTTCTTAGTAGTGCATCCCCTGAGAACACACCTTTCTCTCATTCTTGCTCTATTTATTTTCTTTACTCCTCAACCTCAAATTTGCATTGCGTTAGTGAACGTGTATTCTTCCATCCTAGTCCTTCCACAAACACTCTCTTCTTTAGTCCTTTTGCAATCACTTTCATCTTCCATCTCTCTTCCTTTATCATCTCCCCACCCATGGATGTCCTTGGCATCGTCGGAGATGTGGAGTCTAGAATTATAACCTCAAAGAATGGATTGCTAACCAAGGAGCAAGGAGAGAGGCTAGAATTTGACAAGAAACTCCATTGACATGGATGGAGAGAGAAGAATTTGATGCACAAAGGCATGTAGAGAAGGAGGAGACTTTGAAGATAGCAGAGAGCAAAATACTTTTACATAATATTATAAAACATGACAAGATCTATTGGTAACCTTCATTATTGTAGCTCTCAGTATGGGCAATTTGATGTGGATGCTGAAAGAACAATAACGACCTAACAAAGAAATGATCAAAAAACAATCTGTGACTACTTGAATTTCTTCCTTCATTGTAATTATGTTGAGGATACAGACGTGGAGTTAGTGGAAGATTGGGTTCCTGAGCAGATAAGAGAGACCAATGATGAGATCTTCTAGACTTGTTCGAATAATCTTATTTTGTATTCTTTGCAACATCAGATAATCATATTTTGTATTCTCTGCAACACGCCTGGTAGGGCATGAGTAGATCATATTAGAATTACTAATACATTTTGTTTGGATTATCTTGTATTCTCTATAACAACCCTAGTAGGGCTGAGTAGATCATATTAGAATCATTAGGGGAGAATTGGGGTCTCCAAAGGGCCCCCAATTAGTGTTTCCTAATTTTAAGGGATTACTGAGGTATTTGAGGTGTACCAATGGGAGTGCTCCTTTTTGTGGGGCAATGCCATGTTGAGGTGGAGGGTGGGCAGACATGCAAACAGCCCCTATTGGCTACTCCTCTTACATCGGGGACCACTCAAATCTCCCCCCCTCAACACATGCTTGACCCTTCTCCCATATGCACCTCCCCCAAACAAACCTACAAGTCATTCAAGAGGCGATGGGCCCTTCTGGGCGAATTTTCCCTCCCTCTCAGCTTGTTACAGGCCTGCCCCCTCCTCTTCTCTGGTCCAGCTCCATTCTCCCTCCATTTTTCAAATGTGGGAACTCATTTGGCACCTTCTCTGCCCCCTCCTGCTCTGGTCCATTGTGTTTCTCCCTCTCCAGTACCTCCTATAGCATTTGCTCATTCTCTCTCCACTCCTAGCTAAGCACCTCCTACAGCAGTAGCTGCTCATCCCCTTCTGCTCTTTCTTCCTCCATTCCTAGCTATAGTACCTCCTGTAGTGGCTGCTCATCCCCCTCTGCGCTTTCTCCCTTCATTCCTAGCTACAACACCTCCTGAAGCAACTGCTCATCCCCCTCTACTCTTTCTCCCTCCATTCCTAGCTACAACACCTCTTGGAGCTTCTCTCAAGCTTCAGTTGGACCCTCTATACCTTCTCCCTCTCTCTCCCTCTATCGGAGCTGCTCTCTCCCTCCAAGCTGCACTTTCTAGTCCACTATTACTGTTGTGACCTCTGGACCTCTGTACAAGCATGGTGAGGAGACCATACATGTACTCTATGTCCCACAGGAGCAAAAATGCACTAGGTGAATGGGTGCCTTGCACCTACAGCTTGAATGATTGGATAGTCATGAGAGGATCTACCAAGGATCCACATAAGCTTCCCAAGAGCAAAAGAGGTGATCTTTTGCATGAATGGAAGGGCCGCATCATGAAGTTCAAGCTTGGGAAGAAAGGATTGCTTGCAAAGGTGCAACACATCTACATGGGGAAGGACATGTGGCTTCCTCTGTCAAGCAATCAATCAACAATACCATCGCATTGTAAGCCTGCATTTTGTGTAAGATTTTGAAGTGTAATGAGTCAGCTTGAAATTGTATTTTGAAATAGAGCCAGTGTAATGAGTTAGTTTAAAATTGTATTTTGAAATAGCACTTGTGCATAGTAGATGTATTTCCTTCAGACTTTGAGGAGTGGGAACCAGTCGAGTGCTTCTTAGGTAAGTTTACTGCCATTCATGAGGATTTAGGAAGGCAAATGCATGCTGGAGAGAAGTCCTCTACTTTGAAACAGAGAAATATCACAAAACACATTGAGATTCAATATCGCTTTAGATAGAGTTGGCACACCACCAACTAGGCTACATGCAAGTGCGGGAAGGCATCCCTTGACTGACCGTACTGAGGGTAGACAGAGCATTTCCCGGGGCAGCCCATCCTCGGGTTGCGAGGCTTGTTTGGAGCCTCAGATGATCCCGGATGGCTCTGGGCCGAATGGGAGCCGTAGGTCAGTTGCTCTGTTTTGCGCACCGGTTCTATCGTATGGTCGGTGGCCTGTTTCAGAACCGACCCCCAATCAACCGTTTTGGGCGGACTAGGTCGGTCACTCAATTAAGCCTAACTGACTACAACTGGTGGCTATATAATAGCAAGCCCGTGAAGCCCATTTCATCACTGGCTACAATAACCTTGATTCCTTAGCATCCAGCCTCCGTCTTCTATTGTTTCTAGCATGCCATCAAAGCTTCTTTCACAGGAGCGCACGGTTGGGAGGTAGTGCCATCTATTGTATCAGTTCTACAGTAATCAAATTTTTTATTCTCCATACTATCTTATTTTCTCTCTTGCATACGATTGAGCACAGACGTTGTATTATTTTCTTACATTTTGGGCCCTAAGATGGTTATGTAAAGTAAATCCCTCATTTTGGAAGAGAGGGATAATTTTTTCTCCTTGGTGCTTTTATGAAATATCATAAATACTCTAGATGAGGAAGCGTGAGCCTCTCATCTAGGGGGGGGAGATAATACCCGGTCTATTGTCATTTTCGTGGTGTGATTGTGCTCTTCTTCTCCAATTGATTAAGTGGTGAATTTGTGTGGAAGATAATTACCTTTAAGGTTTCAGTGGTATCATAGCTTAGGTGACGCTCTTGTGGAGAAAGAAAAGAGAATATCCCTCATGTGGAAATTGAAAGAAAGAGTAGTCCTATGGAGTGTGGAGGATTCAAGAGGACTACCTGAGTCATGTGCAGAATCAGAGCTCGTGGGGAGAGGAAGCTTGCATTGAGGAATGTGCCCACAATGCCATGCGTGTGTTTTTAGAGCCCCGTTCAAGCTCGCTCAAGTACATACAGCTGTGCAAATTTCGAAGCTGCAGTCCTTAGAGCTCACAGCCTCACAGTGTATAGACTCCAAAGTCCAGACGCCCATCATAGGCATGCATTAAAGCTGCCTTGGCCGTGAAGCACTCCGCTAAGCCTAGCCTTCACCGATCTGCAGCTCTTGCTCACCAGTTGCCTCTATTATTACTCTTCCGCCTGTAGAATTTCAGCCCATGTGTTTTCCTTGTACTCCAAACTCCGTAACAGGCCCTCTGTCATCATGGACAGCAGAGCGCACTGGTCTCGCAGTCTCCATAGTGCCACAGCCATTGGGGAAATAGTCTTTGCAGAGCTTTTATCTCACCACCTGCAGTCTGCAATAGTTAAAGGGAGGCTAGAGCTCTCTAGAGTCTACAGAGGCCTTTATTACTCAGTTTGCACGGTGCACAATACCTCGATTTTAACAGTGAAGGACATCAGCCTAGAGACCTTGGGAGTCTCTGACTCTGGCCGCATGCTTGTGACAGTCTGCACAAACATTTTGCAACATTGAAGAGCAAATTCCATGCCGCCTTGCAAGAAAAATTGACCGCTGTTGACTCTATAACAACATGGACTTATGTAGAAAGAGAATGTGTTACAACTGCACCGGCACATTTTCCCACTCATGTGGAACAATCCTAGGTACATTTTTAACACGACGGTCCCTATGACACTAAGGCATCTCTAACCCCCCTAACAATTTTGACTCCTTTTTGGGAGCCCGTATCATGGCCATTTAAAGACCAAATTGCACCTGAATTGAACCCAGATTTCATGCATGTAAAGATATATTGTAAATGAAGTTTTTCAAAGTGTTTAACCATCAATTTTGGCTCCGGTAGTTGCCTCACGTAGGCACTAATTTTGACCCACCGCTTGCTTATTTTTTACCATTTTCGAGTCCACGAAGGTTGAAATCATAATCGGACTTTGCAGTCATATGCACCCACCTGAAAGTCACAAATAGGACTTGTTTATGCACCTAACATCAGGAAAAATACTAGAACCTGCCTCCTTTCAGGAGCTTTCTTTGACCTTCGCTGCTCTTCAAGAATTTAACCTCTCACCATCGACAAGCAGCATGGAGGACATAACAATTGAAGAAGCAATAAGTAGCGATGATCAAAGTCCTTCAGAACACCTTAAGAAC
The DNA here is from genome assembly GCF_047967505.1 of Dipteris shenzhenensis. NCBI lineage: Eukaryota > Viridiplantae > Streptophyta > Polypodiopsida > Gleicheniales > Dipteridaceae > Dipteris > Dipteris shenzhenensis. Next base: position 3,723,864 of record NC_141597.1, read on the forward strand.
AACACAACTGCAACAAAAACAACGACAGATGACACTTTGGTAAATTGGAAATGCCAAAATACAATGGACGAGGGGACCCTGCTAGGTTCCTTCAACTCTTCGATGTAGCATGTTGTGCTGGAGGCAACCAATCAAATGAAACCAAAGCCGCTTGGTTCCCAATGGCCCTAACCAATGAGGCTTTGGAATGGTACCTCAACCTTCTCGTAGAGGAGAGAGCCACATGGGCACTACTATCTGACCAGTTCAGAAGAAGATTCCAAACAGAAAGACTGCAAGATGACCCCGCATTACAACTCGGCAATATAGATATGCACAAGAAAGAAAAGGTCAGAACAAACCTAGGAAGAATGAAAAGATTAATAGTAAAATGTGATCCCCATCCGGATGACAAGTACCTCATAGCATGTCATCTCTGGCCTGAAGAAATCCATTCGCAACGACATGAAAAAAGCTCGGGGGGGTCAGTCATCATATGTAACCCTATCACGTGAGTTCAACAAAAGGATATTTTTAATATCTAAAATTAAAAAAAATAATTTACATAAGGGACTTTTTAAAATAATTTTGGGAAAAATTTACAGATTTGTATAGAAAAAGGGTACATTTTATTATTGGAAAAATTACAGATAAGGGATTTTACAAATCGGCCTTGAATGCACGTGATATAGAGGTTTTATACATTGTGACCCCCCCAAGGAAAAAAGTCAGCAGCTATGCACATTTCAGCAACGGTCATGAAGTTGCAATTGACATTGAGGACGGCATGACCAATTCTAATAGTGAAAGTGATAGCTATAAATCAAGTCATCACGACAAGAAATCTTCAAAGAAGGGAAGCACTTCCCACAAAGATCGCACCACAGAGGACAAAGTGGAAGCCATGGCCCTAAGAGTAAAAGATGAAATGATGCAAGCCATCGAGCAAAGCTACGTGTCTCTCAGCCACCACAGTACCCACGAAGAGAAAATGTTTAGTGCCCACACTGTATGGCCAACCATACAACCAATGAATGCCCAATCTTAAGGAACAAACTAAACTCACCAGAAGTGGCTCAGCCCCCACAGTTATGGTATCCCATTTGCAATGCTGCAAGGCATGATGCAAATACTTGTTTCTACAATATGAGGGTAGCACAACCCCAGCCCCAACAATACCAACAGCCACCGTAAATCCCAGTGTACAGACAACCAGGACTGGCACCTAATGCACAAGTGCCACATCTCAACCCACTCTTGTTGAGAACACAAGTGCCTCAACTAATGAGGAATCCCAATCCTCCGCAATATCCACGGGCTCCCAATCTTGCTCCAGTAGTTCCGGTGCAACACCTCCAACCTGAAGAGATGGAACCTCACTATGAGTATGAAACAGAATACCCTATGTACTACATGGATGGTGTTGAAGGACTCATCCCAGTGTACGCAAATCAAGTAAGACCCACCACATATCGAACACCCATCAAGTGTTTTGGTTGTGGAGAAAACCACCGCATAGCAAAATGCCCACACAAGGATAACCCCACTTCATTCCAACATGTGTGCAGGGAATGTAGAGTTGGGCATGCTTGCATGGATTGCCCACTAAGAACAAAGCCTCAGCCAACCACGAAAGTAAAACCTGAAGTACCCCTGGGGATGATAAGTGTGGAAAATCACAGTGTGGCATCATAGCCGGTCTTGATCATAACAAGACAATAGAAAGAAGTGGCATGGCAAAAACTCCTTTCTGCTCCTTTGTGAAGAGTAACTTGTCCTTTGGCAACGTTCATGGACTCTTGCTTTAGCTTTGTGGGAGTAGAATCAGTTTCCTTTGGGTTGTGCGCCTATTTCTTCTGACAATCCTTGGCATAATGCCCAATCCTCTAACAATAGAAGCACTTGACCTGCTTCTTATCCTTCTTTTGATGATTCTTAGAAGTGGAATCTCTTGTGGACTTTCCACCCTTGGTCTTGTTCTTCGAGAACTTGCCCTTTGCTTGGGCCACCAATGTAGCTTCGTCCCCTTTGCATAATTTATGTCTCATCTCTTGTTGAATCTAGAAGGAACTCAATTCCTCAAAGGTTAGTTAGCTACGTACTACTCTCACCATGAGTAAGTATCATGATAAGGCTCTGGTAAGATGAGAAGGTTGTTAAGTAGCATTACCGCTAACTATTGAAACTCAACCTTGTGCCAACAAATCCCGAGTCTCTTTGACTCGCGTGATATGAGCCAACACTAGATCTTCATCACTAAGCATAGAGAGAGAAGCTGAGACTGACAATTGACCACATAGGTGAGACTCTGGGTCTCACAGTGGTCCTGAAGGATCGTCCACGCTTTCATCCCAGTTGTGGAGCCGCTTGGGTAATTGGAATCATGCTGTCAGCTACCATCTACTTCATGTTGTTTGGGTAATTGGAATCACGCTATCAGCTACCATCTACTTCATGTTTGGGTAATTGGAATCATGAGAACGACTTGCCCAGGACAGAAAGTTAACAACACATGTACTTCACACATTCAACTTCTATAAACAACTAAAGAGAACACACATTCAACTTCTTTAAACAACTAAAGAAACACAAATAGTGAGTTGAGCTATGAATATACTGTAGCATACAAAAGAGCGAACCTTGTACAAATTGAAGAAACCTCTGTTGCACCGGATTTCCAACTCCATCCATCTCAAGATGAGGCTTAGGTAGGATAGAGTAGACAAGAACAAATCCAAAGAGGACACTAGATGGGAAAACTATACTTGAGAGGCACCAGGGAAGGGGGGGTATATAGCTCTTGGACTGGCCAGCTGCTAATCTATAGGCTGGTCTATCAACCAACCAGCTTGGGTGGCTGGCCAACTGGCTATTGGTAGAGGACCCATTGTAGGATCACGCCATAACAGCTGTGTTGTAGCCTCTAGCAACTCATTCTACACCAAAGCAGGGCCTAACATTCCTCATAAAGTAATCAAAAACAGATTTTGTTCCCTAGATGCTTGCCCCCAAAACAGGGTAAAATATCCTCGGCCAGAGGCCCGATGTCCCTTGATGTGGCTCATGAGCAGGCCCTTCCCTATTACAACAAAGAGAACATTCATTGTCACCCAATTAAGCCAAGCGAACATCATCTTAATGGCTTACTGACCATAGAGCAACCATCAGTTGGTGGGCCACACCATTACATGCAGAATGTAGATGCCTTAAATGATGCTCCCGAGGACACAAGATTGAGGTAAAGAAATAAATTATTTTATGTGAATTTAGAAATGCTCGCAACAGCTACACTATAATAGATACATAGGTGCTAACCAAGCCACTCAATGCTAGATCTTCAAAAGCTTCAAATTGATCCATAAAGACATCTTCTCGAGTCCTCCATACAAAAATGTGGTTGCATATACACATTGCAAATTGCCCATAAATGAACGTAAGAGGAATGAATCAAAAAGGAGGTGATATGCATTCCCAGCCAAAATTTTGGAAGCACCATTTCCTACTTGGTTCGAAAATCGACCAACTTCATTTGGTCGTTCATGCATACTTCAACACATTTTTCTTTTGCTCATATCTTATGGCACTTCTAATTACCTACATATGCAATAGGTCATTACACTTAGATTATTTCAAATGTGATAAAATTGCTGCTATGAGGGCTCCTTTATTGGAGGACAATTCTCTCTCATGGCTTAGATGAATCAATGGGCAATGTTTCCCTTGAGTCGAAATGGACCCATTGTTCTCAAATTGGCCAAGGATTAGCACTACTAGGTATTTTATTTGAAGGTTGATCAACTTCGTTTAAGAATTCATGCACCCCATCTACACCTCCTTTCATCATTTGTAATAGTTCTCCTTCTAGGATTAGTCCAGATGCTTTAATGATTGACACTCCAAGGACTCCTTCATTGGAGAACATTTTCTAACAGCTCAATCAATCAATGGCTAGACTATCTCCTTCATAAACCAAACAACTTGCTCGAGTGAATCCTCTAAGTTACTATATCATATACGTCATTGCCTATTGTGTTGTTAGGGTTAACCTACAAAAATGAACTCTATAAATTAAATCTTAGTCTTCTTTGTTGATGCACAGAGGCTTTGCCTAAAATAAAAAGTTACTCAAATTGGACATTGATCCAAACCAAATTTCCTCAATTACCCTAAATGTATGTATGCATTTGCATACCCATAAGTATACATACATGTCGTATGCCTCCTCTATGGGCAAATACATTCACTTAGTTTACCATCTTACCCTTGCTAGTGAGGCTATATTTGGATTAGTATTTTCAAGGGATGTACCATCTTCGAGCTTGACCAATGATGGCTAGGAATGTTCCACTCAATTAGAGAAAGTTCAAATGGTTTATTACCCAATGACCATAAACGTTTAAATTGATTTGAACTTATCTCTGTGATAAAAATTATTACTTGTTTTAATGAGGGCTTCTAGATATATATCAGTATAACTCTACATACATACAGTGTTCGATACATGACCCAAGTTTACAAGTGTGACCCATTGTTTGTAATCATTTCTTATGAAAATCCATGTCTCATAAATATTTTTGCAATTGTTTATTTGGTGTTCATAGGCATAACCTTTCCTAGCTAGGAAGCCAAATTCATATGACCATAAATTTTATATCACCTCACATGACTTTAATTCTACGACAATATTATCTATCTTATAGAGAACCTTAATCAAGCAATTGGATACTTACGATGCTATCATTTATTTTGTGTAAATAATTCATTCCAGTATTATCTCTATGGGTTGAAGCTTGTGCACTTGGTTTACTATAGAAACTGTCTAGAAAAGTGAAAGAGGAATGGTACAACTAGAACAAACTTGGTAGTAAAATTGCATGTTCAATCAAAAAAAGCAACTGCACACCTTGAGTGATGTAAACTACACAAACAAATTGAAGAGTTAGTTTGAGACTTACCAACAAGGGGGGCCCTTATCACTTGAGAGCTACCACATGCAAAATTAAGTTTTGGGTTACAAGTATTTATAGGTCTAGAACATACTCATGAAAATTGTAGCAAGTACATGTTTGATTCATTATGTTAGTGTGAACATACAAACATGGTATAGTTCATGAGAGACAAACATTTATCCACATCAGCCTATTAATTTAAAAAAAACTAAACATTAACCATGATGATAATAATGACATAACAAACGCCATTGCATTTAAAAGGTGAAACTCGAGCAATAAGTATTTCTTTGTATATTTCAAGTTGCATGTAAGTGAAAATGATATCAAGAAAGTAGCCATATCAAGTAAGCTGCACCTTAGTGCACATCTTATCAAGCAAGCAACTATACTAACTCATCAAGCATTTCAAAAGGGGAAACTTAGTTTTGACTGTGGCATTAGCCTTCCAAAGCAACTTAGTTTTGACTATGCACATTTGCCTTCAGAGCAACTTAGTTTTGACTATGGTATTAAGAGCAACACAACTATCACTAAATTTAAGTGTTGACCATAGGGCAACTGCTTAAAATGTCAAATGTGGTGTGCACCATGGGAACCAATGTTGGAAATATTAATTTTAATCTGTGCCAAATGGAATGCTTGACAATGAAAAAGGCATGAAGCTTTCACAGGTTAAGACTTGCATTCATCATGTACAAATATGTAGGTGCACGTGTGTCTTCCTAGGTGTGTTAGTGCATGCAGATGAATACATAGCTACATGCATATCTCTAAATGCTTGCAAACAGATGCAGGCATAAGCTTAACAACATATACGTGGGTAGCTTTTAAGTATGCATGTGTACATGTGCAAGTAGTTAGTTATAATGTCAAAGATGATTGTGGTGCTTTTGATTGGGTTCGCTTGTTAAATGTATCTCTAATTGGTGAGGAGAGACTTCACTTTTCAAAACAAAGAATATGTTTGATTCTCGAGATTGAAGAACTATCAAAAGAATTGGCCCAAATATGGGGCAATCTATGTTCGTAATAGAAAATTTGAAAATAATAGCAATCAATTTCTCAAAGATACAGTTGAAGACACTCAAGTTAGTCAAACAAAAAGCTCGAATTCTCATAGGAGACCTATAATAAAATGTATGTGGTCCAAAAAATATAAGATACTAGTGCGGGAAGTATTTCAAGGTAAGGCATATTTATCACCCCTCTTCTTGAGTTTATTGAAATACCCACTCCGTTCCGATTTCTTGTCGAAGAATGTTTCAACTAGTGTAGATTTTGAGGAATCGAAGAATGTTCCAACTAGTGTAGATTTTGACGAATCGGCTAGTGATGTAGGGGGAGAAGTAGAATGTATGCGATTTAAAAAAAATAAGATACTAGTTTGGGAAGTATTTCAAGGTAAGGCACATTAATCACTTCTCTTCTTGAGATTATTTGACGTACCCACTCCGTCTCGATTTCTTGCCAGAGAAAATAGTCTAGATTTGAGGAATTAGCCCAATGATGCAAGGGGAGAAACGAGTACCCAACCCAAGTAGGAATTGATCTCTCTTTCATCCCCGAGAGAGGAAAATTAAATGTGCGGTATACAGAAAATTAAATGTGCGGTATACATAGACATGCGTGTACATATGTATCGATACAGCTTCTACATGATTAGGGAAAGGACCCAGTGTGACATAATACGTATTCACTCAGGCACGTTGTTAAATGGGCGAACATATAGTTCACAATATGTTACAAGCATAAAAAATATTGTACAAGAGAACGCCCACCAAACAAAGTTTCATTAAGTACTAATCAGGTAGCCAGTCTATCGATGCCCTAGCATGAGCCTATGAAGTCTTGGAAGTGAAAGATGTTCTTTTGAATGCAAAATTGCAAAACTAAGTTTTCATCAAAAATGAATGGCTTAACTGTCACTGTAACGGGCATGCTCCAGCCCATGTGGCAGCAAGAGAAGCAAAAGATGGACAGCAGCCACACTGATGTCAAAGGAGCAGATAGCAAGTACACGGCTCCATGTGGCAGTCCTGCAGGCTGTTATATCCTAACCATGTAAAAGTTTGTACTTGGCTCTTCGGTTTTCTTTTCCCTTGTCAGACAGAAGCACTGCAGCTCCTCCTACTCTGAAAAGACAATTTGGAATAAGCATGGACTTTTGATTGCCAAAATACCAATTCTGAGAGATGTTCTCCATAACTGACAACGACAGCGTAAATGTTTCAGTGAACTTGCAACAGATCTCTCACAAGATCTATAGCTGTAACACCTGCACTGCATCCCATGCCCCCAAGGTTGTAGCTCCTGATGTTTCCTCACAGCTTGTGCTTGTTTACGATCATGGCACAGATAGAGGGTGTTGGATTGAAGAGACTGCAATTCACCACTAGGATACTGATATCTTTGGGGTGTACACGAGTACGTTGAAAAAGGTTGTCCAATGCACCAAACATGACCTGCTCTGCCTCAGCACGACGAGCTGCTGCCATTGTCGGCTGCAGTGGTAACTGATGAATGGTAGGAAGCAGGTATGTCTCTTCCCCCAATCCCGATCACTCTAGAATTTTCCTTTGAACTCCAAGCTCTGTTCATCAAAATTCCCGGAATTCTCCAAGTGCCTCATGAAAAAAGAAAAAGGGACCTCTCCTCGGAAGGCTTGTAGCATGCGTAGTCAATCAGATAAACAGACTTTTGCCTGGACATTACACACACAGTACTCCCACAGACAAGCGCGGCTGAGCAGATAAGGACATTAGCCAGAATAAAGCGAAAGTGAACGGGTAGGATGTTTACGTTGGATGCGGACATGCCTGAATTGAGTGCAGCGCAACCAAAAGGGCTGGATTTGCAGAAGGTTCTGCAGGGACCCAAATTGCAGAAATCAGAGAAGAGGGAAAGATTGATTGGCAGAGCTTTCCTGATGTGAAACCTTTGAATTTCAGACTCACGAGGAGGAGCTTCTTCCCGATGCAAAAGAGTCACAAAATTACAATTGTGTGGTGATTATTTCACAGCACATACTTTTGGTGCATTAAGACCCAGAGCTCTTAATGCAGGATGGATTACTTCTTTTACTTCTGTTCTGTTGAATGAAAAATTGCAAAACTAAGTTTTGCATCGAAAAATGAATGGTTTAACTGTCACTGTAACGACCATGCTCCAGCCCATGTGGCAGCAAGAGAAGCAAACAGTTGGACAGCAGCCACAGTGATGTCAAAGGAGCAGATGGCAAGTACACTGCTCCATGTGGCAGTCCTGCACGCTGCCACATCATCCACAGACAGTGTACAGCATAAAGGACAGCAAGAGCTACCGTATTGCCACATAAGGCAAAGTACTGGTGCAGGCTGCCGCATCAGCAGTACATGCCAGCAGTCTGAGATCAGCAGCTGGATCTAGCACATCAGCAGGTTGGTCTGATACATTTATCTCTAGACTCTGTGAGGATGCCAAAGAGACCCGTTGACATGCTATTTTTTAAAAAAATATTACCGTTCCTTCTCAGGCCTAGCTGGTAGTTCAACATTGACAGCCATTTGCTTCATCGTATCCCCTATACAAACACAAAAAGGTTCCGTGAACTAAAAATTATGGACTAGTCAAGATGAAGCAAATCCACCATTGCAAAGTTCGTGTTTGAAGGAATCGAGGCTATGAAACAAATGCATGTACGGGTGCGGGTGTGATGAGCGCCTAAATCCCAAGCCATCTTTGGATCCTTTCACACATGGGCGGCTGTATTACTGCCCTTGTTGGCACCTCCCCAACGTCATTCTGTGCCACTCCTCAATTCTGTTGTTGTGGAGTGTGCACATGAAGACTTCAAAGATCTTCGAGAAGGTGGAGCCAATGGGCAATTTGAACCCAAACACATCTAACCCTGCCGAGTCTTGGCAACTTAGACACCACGAAACTGAAGCTCATCTCTGCATATGAGCCTACAGACTGGCAGTCAGCCAGACCAGGGGCTATTCCAGCCCCAATATAATCCCCCAGCCTCTCAAATACAGTTTTCCCACCTACAGTGCCTCTCTTTGGATTTGTTCCTGTCTACCCTAGCATACCTAGGTAACATGCAGGGTTTTCTTGTTGTGCGGAAATATATGAACATAAATGGGGAACTCAAGCATGAAAGACACAACATCTTCCTAACTATTGTACACTGATTTATTCATCATGCTGGCATAAATATCCTTTCTACTATCTGTACTTGAGTGCCAAATCTGTACTTTCAAAACTGAGCTGAGAACACTCCCCTAACTGCAACTATGGGAGATGGAGCTACCTGCTAAAACAGAACACCAAACCGGAAGGAAATGTGCGGCTGGAGGCTGGGAACTGAATGAGGAAATGGAAGGCAAGGTCCCCCTTATACAGGGGGCTGTAGGGCCCGACTTGACCAGCCCAAACAGTACCAGCTACTCAACTGTGGTTTGCTGGCTGGTAGGGCTGGATTTAGCAGCCCTATGGGTTGACTTGGGAGGGGCCAAGGCGCCTTCCCCAGCCTGTTCCCATACTTGGTGCTGCCCTTTGGGGGGCCCAAACCCTTGCAAATATGCTGCATGGGGTGCTGCAATTTGCTGAAAACGCAGCCAGTTGTCACTGCAACCTGGGCTTGACCCTGGCACATGTGACATTCCACTCTTCTGAACTTGTTGCTAGGTGGATATCTCACAACGCTTTGCCCTGGCGACCTGAACTGCTCCACCATGGCCTGTGAATAGGAATGGACCCATGTAGCTCGTGCCTGGACTAGGGCTCACTGCATACGACAAAATATCTTGGGTCAGACCATGTGTCATAATGCTCCCTGGTACAAAGGTGCATGTGACGTTCCCTCCTGCTCAAATTCTAGATGATGGTAGCTCGAGGGACTGAGTGAATGTGATCATGATGACAAACTACTGTTTGAAAAGTGACTGTCCTCCCAAAGAACTGCAGAATAGCAATATGGCACCGGGACTGATTTGGTACCGCTCTAAAAGGCTGAGGAAAATTGCTCTGCTATCGGCGGCTCAAAAAAAACTCTTGAGAACCGGTACTGCAACAAAGCCTGGAAGCCGAACTACTATGGCCAGTCATTCCACCACGTTGCTACTGCAAACTCCTGATCCATGGGTGGATGGCACTCTAATAGGCTCCTAGAAATATGAACTCCATGCTGTCCTCGTGAACTGCTGAGAACTGACTGGGCTACCGAGGCGGACACACCTACGCTTTGAAAGGCTAATGGCTTGAAACTAGCTACCAATTGCTTGCATGCACCCTCCCCAATGCAGAAGATCCACCCACATAGAAATGCTGGTGCTACTCCATGAATTGCCAGGGTGGTGACAAAGCCACCTAGGCTAGGCAACCAAAACTGAGCTTGGAAACTCTAGAATACTCATATGCACTCTTGGAAACTGAGGTACTGCTGTCTACACGACCGATGAGAGAAAGCTGGAGTACACCTGTCTCCTCTGCTGGCATGGTAACTGTTGAGGGTAAAACCTTTGCCATCCTCCTAGAATCTGGAGCTGTGGATGTAAATGCCTCCCGAAGAACCTGAGTGATGCCAAGCGCTATTGTAGTTGTCTCCCTGAAAATATGAGAGAGAGGTGGAACTGTGGATGCCTCCCAAAGGAGCTGAGAGGCAACTGGTACTGCAGAGCACCCCTCCAAGGGATAGACTATATTGGATGCTGCCCGAACGAATGGAGCTCCTGAGCACCCCTCTAATGAATCTACTGAATGAGATGTTGCGTGAAAGGCCTGAAATTGCAAAGAACACCTCGAATGAAATAGCTACGTCTCAAAAGCACTGAGAGATTGAAGGAATAGATGCTCCTCAAAAGGATGATGAACTATCTAAAGCTGAGGACGCCTCTCAGAGGGACTGACAGATGAATGGTATAGCTTCTTCCTTAAGGGAAACTGGGATTGAGCCTGCTCTCCTTAGGTACTGAGGAAGGACTAAGACTGATGAGCACACCACTAATGAATGGAACCTGTTGTCATCACCAAGGGAACTGCAGGTGTAGACGTTGGCCATTGCTATTGTTGGTGGCTCGAGATCCGATGAAGAGGAAACTGCAAGACTAACCTCCCGGAGTGAAGGCCACATCTACCTCTGTGCTGATTGGTATTAGAGGAGGGGGTACTGCGGAGGGAACTATATGATCATCCTCACTGATTGCCAACCTCCATACTGCCGTTAGCTACACATGCTACTCCAGCTGTGAGGGTACCCCCTCTTGCTATGCCTCAAATTGGTATAGCAGACACCTAAAACGCCCCCTCTTGAGCATCAAGGCCAAAGGGACTAGAAATTGAGCCCACTTATCCTGAACACTCCTAATGAGAAGGTGAAATGTGAGTCATCCCGACTAAAGCTGATGTGGCCAACTAAGGTCCAAGGGTGGAAGCCCAATAGGATTTGACTGCAGCTGATGAAGAGGCCTGATGGGTGGAAGACCCATCACAGCTACTGCAGCATCTGGGATGCCCCCTAGGGTGGAAGTCCCAAGGGAACTAACTGTGGTAACTAGACAACCCCCTCGCGTGGTGGACCCAAGAGGCTCATCTACTACGACTGCTGATGGGTCTGAGATGTTTCCAAGGATGGAAGACCCATCTCCTGTGGTTGGATCTCATAAACTTGAAACAGCCTTGTGGCTACTCCTGTGGTTGAATCAATAAATATGCAACAAAAAGGTCAATAGTAAAAGCAACTCTTTTTCACCTCAAAATCATTTGAGAAGAGCACACAGCCTCATTAATGGCTTCCAAGTCTGCACAAGAGTTGGAACCAACGTCAAAAAATTTATCAATTGCAGGGGAAATTTCTCAAAAATGAAATTGTAGTCAATCCTGATATACATATACGATGGGTATTTGTGAATCATGTATTTAATACAAAGCTACTACTGGTCATTGCAATTCTGATTGGTCATCCATAGATCCGGAGGCTTCTCCAATGGACATTAATACAGCTGCTATTGGTCAGTACAATTTCTGATTTCCAGTCGTCCCATAGATCCGGAGGGTTTTCCAGCAGGCATTCATATAGTATTTCATATCGTGTCATCTCTCTTGATTCTCCCCCCCCACCCCCCGCCCCAACCCCGAAAAAATTCAACGATGCATGGTGAGCACTCTCTGCCTGTAGACATATGTGGTGCTGATACAGTAACGGAAAATGAGGCATGTTAGCAAAAAACCTGCTGGTATTTTTCAGATCTTAACGAACTGGTAAAAATCTCTGTCACAGAGGTTAATACAGCACCATGAGTGCATCTCATCAAGATTTCAATTAATCTCCTTAGGACTAAAACATGAGAGGATTAAAATGCCTTGTCACAGGCAATCTTGATCACTATCCGATCTGGAATCTATAATGCAAGCAACCCATGTCATCAACTAGCCAAGTCAGGAATAGCAACAGGGTACTTGTCGATACAATCTGCCCATGGGCTGTCAGCTTGAGGCTTGACAGTGCGAAGAGCCTGCCACACTGCACTATTACATTTAAATCCACTTCCGAAACCAATTTGCCAAACCCTGTTCCCTCTGCGCATCCTGCCCTTGGCCTCCGTATAAGCCAATTCATACCAAATGCAGGATGATGAAGTATTCCCAAAACGGTGCAATGTCATTCTGGAAGGTTCAACATGCTCAGGAGACAGATGCAAGTTCTTCTGAAGCTCGTCAATAACAGCTCTACCACCAGCATGAATACAGAAGTGTTCGAATGCAAGATTGAAGTCTGGTATGTACGGCCTCATCTTAAGACTGAACAACTTCTTTGCAACAAGCGTTCCGAAGAAAAGCAGCTGCTCTGAAATCGGTAAGACAAGAGGTCCTAAGGTTGTGATATTGGTTTTCAATGCATCACCTGCAATCGCCATAAGATCTTTGGAAAGAGATACACCCAGCTCTCCTGCCTCATCCTGTTGCTGATAGACACAATGGAAAGCCTTATCATCTGCTCCTTTGTGAGTCCTAACCGTGTGTAAAAGTTTGTACTTGGCTCTTCGTTTTTCTTTTCCCTTGTTAGACAGAAGCACTGCAGCTCCTCCTACTCTGAAAAGACAATTTGGAATAAGCATGGACTTTTGATTGCCAAAATACCAATTCTGAGAGATGTTCTCCATACTGACAACGACAGCGTAACTGTTTCGGTGAACTTGCAACAGATCTCTCACAAGATCTATAGCTATAACGCCTGCACTGCATCCCATGCCCCCAAGGTTGTAGCTCCTGATGTTTCCTCGCAGCTTGTACTTGTTTACGATCATGGCAGAGAGAGAGGGCGTTGGATTGAAGAGACTGCAATTCACCACTAGGATACCGATATCTTTGGGGTGTACACGAGTACGTTGAAAAAGGTTGTCCAATGCACCAAACATGACCTGCTCTGCCTCAGCACGAGCTGCTGCCATTGTCGGCTGCGGTGGTAACTGATGCATGGCAGGAGGCAGGTATGTCTCTTCCCCCAACCCCGATCGCTCTAGAATTTTCCTTTGAAATTCCAAGCTCTGTTCATCAAAATTCCCGGAATTCTCCGAGTGCCTCATGAAAAAAGAAAAAGGGACCTTCAGCTCCTCGGGAGGCTTGTAGCATGCGTAGTCAATCAGATAAACAGACTTTTGCCTGGACATTACATACACAGTACTCCCACAGACAAGCGCGGCTGAGCAGAGAAGGACATTAACCAGATTAAAGCGAAGGTGAACCCAAAGCTGCCACAGATCTTGAGGGCCGAGTCGACCCACCTCTAGCAATATGCCCAACGTGAGAGGAACGAAGAGCAGTTTCAAAAGATGCGTAATAAGGTAATGGTAACCCAACTTGACATATTTCAAGTTGACGCTCTGCAAGAAGTCTGGCAGCCTCCTTCCGTTGTGGATTTGCACGGCGACCACTTCATTGGAGGAAGCCGGATTGGGCTTCTCAGATCTACGTGCATGAGCCATGGTTTCGAGGCCTGAGATCGAAGGACAACACCGATTGTTAAGGGGAGGCAGGGAGTCTGCAAGAGACGCTGAGCGGTTGCAAAGTGTGAGGGAAAATGGAGAGCGGTATACTGTATGAAGCTGTGGATAGCATTGGAGGCTACTGAGCGAAGCCGGCTATACGAGGAAGCCAAATAAAGAGCAAAAGGCGTCAAAAGCAAAGAGTTTGTGTTGTATTTGTCACGAAAGCCAGATGCGAGGTCCAAGCACGGCGCCGCCCCCGCCCTCCCCTCTTCTCATGTTAATACTAGGAAAAGGCAGTAGAACTGTAATAAGCAACCAAAAAGGGCTGGATTTGCAGAACGTTCTGCGGAGACCAAATTGCAGAAATCAGAGAAGACGGAAAGATTGATTGGCAGAGCTTTCCTGATGTGAGGACCCAGCGGAGGAGCTTCTTCCCGATTCAAAAGAGTCACAAATTGTGATTATTTCACACCACCTACTTTTGGTGCATTGCATGCCATTCGTCCTCCAACTCCCTTCGTTACATTTTCCAAGTTGCACTTTGACCCCACTTCCCCGGATACTTTCTATAATTTGAAAAAGAAAATTCACATGACACACACACGTGTCCTAGGACAAACTCCGATCATAGATGATCTCCCAGTCTTCATTTTTGGTTACCAAAATGGCCTCAAATACAAATTCAAAAACATTCTCTCCCAAAATTTTAAGGTTTTTTTCTCAACTTAACAATTCACCTGACAAGAAACCTCGGTTTTTGGTGAACATTGGTTGCAACGCAACCCCCATACAGATGGAAATGTGCCTCCATAGCTACCCTGCAGAGCGAGCATACAGGAGAAATATTCCACCAACTGCCAAGTCTATCTTTAGTAGACAACTTACAAGTCAAATTTTGCCAAAGAAAGAAGTTCAATTTATGAGAAGGAGTTGCTTGGAGTAATGTCCATAGGTGCTCACTACCTCCACTTCTCTCGAGCAAGTAAAAAGATGCCAACATATAGCTCAGAAGCAAAATCTGCTAGTGTTAGCCGCTCTGCAGCTCTTTCCCATTACTAGTGATCCACCCCTTAAAAAAACTTTGTCATGCCAGCCTAGTATTAGTCGGCCATGTGGGTTTGACCCTACAGAAAGTGGCTGGCACAAGTTCCTTTTCCGTTACGGTTAGCTAGAATCACTGCACAATTGAGTCAATGGAGCACCATTCCTTTCTTGCTGCATCCCACAAATATTCCCAAGTGCACATACCTCAATTATTCAGCGTCTCAGCCATCCACGGGCTTATTTGGATTGGTGCTACTAAGCGCCATGGATGAATCCAAATATTCAAACTTAGTATAGCATCTCCTCTAAGGGACCTTGCACCTTATCAGCACAGCAATCACCCAATCGTTTTCTTCAAACCACAATGAGCTTAGAGAGTATTTCTAAATGGCGTAGTGGAATTGAAAATTTGCTGAGAAGAAGCTCCTACCAAGTGGCCGAACCTCTGGATATCCCTAGTACCCCTTACTCTTGAATTAGGCATCTAGATATGATTGTTGAGCAGACTGCAGCTTAAGGACCACCCGTAATAACGGAGGCCTGCACACCAAGAAGGCAGCAAGCATTTAGAAATAAGGTCAAATCAAAGCCCAAACCCTCCAATAGCATTGATAGAAGTCAATGGGGATTCCGTCAGGACCCAGACACAGATTTAAGCTCGGCATCCGAAAACGGTCGTTGAAGCATTAGACATTCAAAATAAAAAATAAATCGTTGCATTGGTTGGAGAAAAGTATGCACATGTGCCTCATAATCTTCTACAACGGGAGGGGAAGACCCCACTGTACTTGAGAGATGCCATCTAAACACTTCAGCAATGCTCTCATCTCCACTTATCTCGGTTCCCTACTCATCTAGAATAACTAAAATGTTTTCCTTGCTTCTTTTATCACTGACACTCCTAAAAAAGAATTATGAGCACCGATCGCCAACATCCATCCATCTAAGTCCTTCTTGTACCTTAGCTGCTGCAAGTTTACAATGCTCCAATATTTGGAGATGCACTTTAATGACTTGAAGCAGTGGAGGAAGATACAGATCCTAGGGAGACTCCTGAGTGGCAACTAAGACTGAAGCATGCAAACTATGGAGCGCATTCTCATCTCTCAAGCTTGCCAGCGACTATGGTCCTTCCATACTAGTGTGATAGCTTCCAAGCATGCCTCCCAACGCTTGATAGGACATGAAATGATGTTGCTAGCCTCCTTCCATGCCTGGTCAATAGCAGGATCAAAGGAAGGCCTCCCAAAGAACCACATATTCATTTTGAAAGGAAGGGTTGCGCTCTATGCATGGAGCAGCTAAACTAAAATTTTATGGGTAAATGACCAGACACAAACAGGATCCAAATAGAACATCACCTTGTATTCTTAGATCCCCAACCACTAAGCAGCATTATCTAAAATGTAGACCAAATCCAATCTAGCTGCCCTCCATGACTCATCATTATGGTGACTTTGCTATGTGAAACGGCATACGTGACTTATTCTAGTGAGATCACACCAATCAACAAATCCCACAGATGTAGAAAACTTTAGCCAAGCAACTTGCTCTGATTGTGTGAGTCTAACTGAGGGGTGAGAGTGGTCATTTGTCCTTAGCGCCATATTCCAGTCGCCACATAGTATTGTATGTTTGCCAATACAAAAAGTCGCCAAGCGATCCCATAATTCCTCCCGATTTTCAGGGTAGTTAGGGGTGTATACTTATCGGGACATACTGACAACCCTTGTCGACAGTGCTAGTCACCCTAAATCTCAACCCATAATCGTAATTCGTCCACGTGAGTGGTATCAGCTACTTTAACATAATGTGTAATAATTGCAAAATCAACGAGCTATACCGACAATCTAGAAACCTCCAACATTAATCAAACCTCACTCTACCAAAAACTAGACGTGACCCACCATGCATCACTCCCATCATCCTGTGCCACATGATAAGCAAAACCACACATGCGGCAAAAATGCCGCACATGGTCATGGTAGGATTGTCCTTCAAGGATTATAGGCACTCAAAAAAACGTCCAAGTCCCCTTTGCTCTAGGAAAATTTTTGTATCATTGGAAAGTGCAAAAGTTGATTGAGGTGGCCACACAAGCTCCAAAGGCTGGGCCTCATCAATGGTCGTGTAGGTGTATGGTCACTAGGGCTACATAGGTACCTCTTCTACCTCCATTTCATGCATGGAATCCTCCCCGGAGCTATCACTTTGAACCACAAATGCCTATGGTTGATTTGGTTGAGAGGAGCTAGATGACTGCGAACTTTAGCAAGGTCTCATTATTGCGGCGGTGAACTCTTTCATCAAATCTTCTTTAGCTTTGGCATTGCTTCCGATCTTGCATCCATTTTGGATAGGGTGTACCATTGGTCATTAAACTAATAGATTAGTTGGTATGCAGGTATGACATGTGTGTGTGTGTAGTGTGAGAGATGTGAATTTAGCTCATGCTTTGAGAGTGTGGAATGAAATTGTGTGACACAATTATTGATGCAATCTACTATGTGCTTATGCAAAAGTGTGTGAGTGCACGTGACCTAAAAACTAGGTAGGGACTAACTATATGCTTATCTGATTGGAATTTCACAGGGCACCTAGGACTCAAATAACAACTCTGAGCCCTAGTTTGAAATCAATTAGGCTACCTATATGTGCAAACATGGAAATATGCTAGTGAGTGTGTAGATAATAATCTAGTCCTAACTAAGAGATATTTGGGGCTCCCAAATCTTTTATTTTGTTGATGTTGACTTGCAATTTGTCGTAGCTGAGTTGGTGTTGTTGTAGTAGTGCTTGAGTCTACTACCATTGATTATCAATTTGAATTGCACTCCATTCAAAATTTTGAGGAGCACTATGGCAATGGGATTGATCTTCTTGACTTTATAAGGTCCTTGGCCTTAATACTTTAATTGGCCCCTATGCGTTTTTTGCAATTGTAGAGCAAGACAAGATTACCTTCATTAATCTCCTCATCCTTGAGATTTCTATCAAACCATGCCTTCATCTTTTTTCTGATGTCATTGCATGGTAGGATCTTAACCTCATTTCAGTATGCTTCTCAAGTCCAAGTAATCATACTTCGAGGGATTCTTTATCAGTGAGGCACTCTTGTACTTCCACTCGTAGACTAGGGATAATGAAGTCTAATGGGACTACTGCCTCCAAACCATATACTAGTTGGAATGGTGTAAAACCTATGTTCACCTTTAAATTGGTTGTGTAGGCCCATACTTCATTGACAAATTGTGTTCCTTAGTCAGAGTCCTTAGTCAGAGACTAGTTCTTTTGGCTTGAGAACCTCACCATAAGTGAGTACGAGATCAATACCAATGGATGACCAGCTGCTACATAATGTCCTGATCTCAAATGATCATCCAAAATAGCTCGAGTGACCCTTTCTATGATGAGGATGGAATCAACCTTCCACCAATGGATGTCTGTCAGTCCTAGATTTATGCCTAAAATTTAGGATTTGGTGCAGAGCTTGCTGCGTTGTAGATTACATGATGTGAAAGATCCCTCTAGTGGATTTGTACTTCTATATATGATCTACATTTCTTATGAAAGGATTAGAGAAATCCAATGTTGAGATTTAGAGTAAAGGCACCTCCAATTTAGGAGCTTTCATAGAACTGCTAAATGCTATCCAAGTGGACTTGACCTCCTTCATCATTGTGTCCACATGGCAATGACATTATGCTTAACGAAATATCCAAATACATGAAATTGAAGTCTAATGCATGTCCTTTAATGCTATATAGTTGATTATGCTATGATTTGTTCTTTGGTTGCACAAGTTAGGCTCAAAATGCATGCATAATCCCAATACATACTATAAGAGCTAAATGCACACTAATGCTTTGAAAAGCCAATATAATCGAGTACTTATGTCACTTGGAAATGTGACCTACATCAGTACCATAGAAAAATAGATTAACCATTAAAGGTGCATGAGATCCAGGTCCACCCTAATCCCCTCATGCCAATTTGTTGATAGTTGTGTCAATCTCCTCAAGCTTGCCTCAAATCCCCTTTAATGTGCGACAAAACCGCTCCTTCATCTTCTCAAGGAGGTAGCACGATCTCCCAAAGAGCAGGCGGGCCCACTATCTCCCTATGCCTAAAAGATGTGTATGCTACTTAGTAGCCCAAGATGTGCCCCCCTGATCTCAAACTTGGATGATTGGCACTCGAACTCTTCTTTGCATTCACTTTGGGCTAGAGTGGATGAACTATTTACAGAGAGATCACGCCACACCCTCTCCAAAAGAAGTTTCAAATAAGCCTACTAAGCTATCACGTAAATCATCTAGGAAGAACCAACATGACACGATGTATGAGGACATGGCCAAAAGGACCTCGTTCACCACAATTACCATATCTACCATAAGCTGAAGCATATCCTTTCACAACCTATCTAACAAAAAAGTTATCTCATCCTTTGACATGTCCTGATATGTGTTAACCCATGCTATATCTCTTCAAAATGTCGTAGTTTGCAGTTGAGATTGAGCACTAAATAAATGATATCCTTAAACCACAATAGTGTGTCCTAGTTGGGAACTTTGTTAACAGTGTAGGTCTTCTAACTCTCTCGCTTAGGGTTGTTCTCTAGCCCCCTTCCCTTTCCTTTTCATGGGAGAGGCATTGGGACATTTCCTCAAATCACAGATGACCATCCTTGTGGGTATGCATCTCTTGATCCGGTAGTAGGAGTTGCTGGACTCAAAGTTCATAAATGCTATGGGGCACTGACCTAGACTTGTGATGGATTTCCTTGGGACTGTGGGGTGTATGGGATGGGATTGATTAGAGAGCAGCATGGGTGTTGATACAATCTTCATTGGGGACTTTTTGGTTCAAGTACGTGCTCTAAGGTTTGAAGGAGGGTGATCAAATGGTTCAACGTGTTTAGCTCTTCATGTTCATGAAAGGCCATGTGTGCTGCATGAATACAATGTGGCCATATTCTCTTGACGTGGCTGACTAATCATATTCAAAAGTTTTCGTATATCAATGTGCAAAGGCGGTGATGAAGGTCCTTTTCCTCGGTGCACGATGGTCTGGTCTTCAGTTATTACAGAGAAGAGTTGTTTTTGGCCTACCCATGAGAAGGTCTAATTGGAGGTTCAACTTTGAGAAGCTAAAAATGTTGATTTTTCAAAATTCCCATTTGTATTTTTGTGATTGGGTTAAGTTCAACTTGCTATTTGTATCCCTTGAATTCCTCCATCTTTTTCTCCCCCCCTCTTTCTCTCTTTTCTTCTTCTTCTTCTTCTTCTTCCTCTCTCCCCCTTTTCAATGCAGCCATCTCCTTCCACTTGCAATTTGTATCCCTTGAAATCCTCCAATCTCTCTCTCTCTCTCTCTCTCTCTCTCTCTCTCTCTCTCTCTCTCTCTCTCTCTCTCTCTCTCTCTCTCTCTCTCTCTCTCTCTCTCTCTCTCTCTCTCTCTCTCTCTCTCTCTCTCTCTCTCTCTCTCTCTCTCTCTCCAATTCCCCCCTTTTTCGTGTACCATCTCGAGTGGGCCACATGAATGAATTTCATATTTTTTATAATTGGCTATGTAGTAGCTTGTAGATTGGAATTTATTATGTCGTAGTCGTGAGGTTAACTAGTCATGAAAGTCTGAGTCTTTTGTACACAGTAACAAGCCTAGTTGAGGAACTAAGCCTGAGACGTCTCATATGCCATAAAGGCAGATGCTCCAAGGGGTGTCTTACAAGGTGGGACTTGCACGGCCTAACTAGACCTAGGCGTCTTAAGATGCAATTTGACAAAAAAAGAGAGAAGATTTCGTGGATTCCTCCAGCAAATGATGGGTCGAGGTAGATGCTGTAGCTCAGGACATTTTTGGCAAAGTCGATGAAGTTTAGGGTTTAGGGTTTAGGCCATTGTTGGCAAAGCCGGTGAAGTTTAGGGTTTAGGCATGCCTTTTTCTTTGTCACATGGAGAACATGCAGTTTACTAGGCAACCACTTTCAAAACTTCTCTATTATAGTAAATGCTACATTGATGACACTTTTGGCATTTGGAATGGGTTGATTTCTTAGCTTCATCATCAGCTCCCACTTGTACTTTTGAAATAGAAGCAACATCTCCAAGACTCTGTTACACTGCTCAAAGAGATTTCTGACTCAACTTTACCAGAAGATTGCATTTTGTTCACTTTCGATGTGGAATCCCTATATCCCAGTATTCCCACTGATGAGGGACTCTCTACCTTGCAAGAAATGATTCAGAATGAATTATCAATCACCCAAGTTCACCTTATCATGTCATTGGCCACTCTCACTCTTAAGTTTCGTTACTTAGAGTTTAATGGCACTTTTTGGCATCAAATTAACATTAGGGGAGAATTGGGGTCTCAAAAGGGCCTCATAAGGAATGGATTAGGGAATGCTTAGTGGGCTAATGCAAGGGGCTTGGAGGGTCCCAAAGAGGCCTAACCAACCCAACCTAGGTGGGTTAAGCCCACATTTGAGCCCACCTCTCCCCCCATTAATGAGGGGAGGGGGCCACTTTTTGAAATTTGAATTTCAAATTTCGAATCTCCCTCTCTCTCCCTCTCTCTCTCTCTCTCTCTCTCTCTCTCTCTCTCTCCCTCCCTCCCTCTCTCTCCTCCCTCCCTCCCTCCCTCCCTCCTCCTCCTCCCTCTCCCTCTCTGTCTCCCTCCCTCCCCCTCCCTCCTCCTCTCCCCTCCTCCGTCTTGCTCCTCCACCTCCCTCCTCCCTCTCCCCTCCTCCTCCTTCTGGCTCCTCCTCCCTCCTTCCTCTCCCCTCCTTCTTTAGCCGCCCAGAATCCCTCTCCTCTGCTCCTCCCTCCTACAGAATCTCTCCCCTCCTCCTCCCTCCTGTAGCATCGCTTCCCTCCTCCTCCCTTTTACAGCAGCTCCTTCCCTCCCTTCTACACTTATCGCCCTACTCTTCTCCTCCTCTTCCTCTTGCCCTCATCTGCTTCTCCTCCTCCCTCTTCCTTGCTACTCTCTCCCTCTCATTGCTCCATCTTTGCCAGCCCTCCCCTACATTTTAGCCTGCATCACTGATACCTCTCTTCAAGTACTCATGGCACCATTCGAGGACATATCCAACAAGTACCATGTGAACCTACAACTGGAGGCAGAATATGCAAGCACACATTCTTTGGGATATAGTGGAACTCTTCAAAGTGTGCTCCATAGTCTTCGATTGCAAGGGAAGAAGCATCTTGACCTTTGGGTGGATGGAAACTTGTATCCTTTAGACCTTGCCACCCAAAAGAGTTCTCCTTTTCATACAGTGCATGATGTTGTTCGGTTTGCTAGCAAGGGACATGCTGGATTGCTCGGTTATTGCAATCGATTGAACCATTCTCATACATTGGCTATGTAAGCAAGCGAGGTGCAAAGAGCCCAAGTAGAAGAACTTGCACATTTGGGAAATATTACTATTGTGGCAATGCATAATAGTATGTAGGATCTCCAATTGCAAAAACAAAGAACTCGGTGACAAAGCACATGCACTGGACTTGGAGCGTGGACTTGGAGCGACATGAATTGGAAGAATCAATCCAGAAGCTTGCTGAAAGCAAACAAGATTTGGAAAGGTCTATCTATGGCCAAGTTCAACGTGCTGTGGAGAAGGAACAAGAGAAGTCGATAGAACGAGTACAAAAGTTAAAGGGAACACCTTTGGGACTGAAGGAGAGGAAAAGACAATTGCAATCTATGGATGCATTGTTAACCAATCGTGGTGCCCGAAAGAGGAGAATACGGTCTGCAAGGTTAGTTCCCCAAATTTTCAATGAAATTTCTTACCCCAAAATATTTGTGGTGTTACATTCTTTCCACTAAGACTCATTTGTACTCTACTTTAGGAATTTCATGGAGGATGTGATGGGAACAATGGAAATGGATGATAGTGATCCTTCATATGTTCTAAGAAGTTTAATAAAGCCAAGTGATGTTATGGAAGTGTTGAAGGACCCTAAACAAAAAGGGCTACGTAAACAAGTTGCTAGAGAGGTAATGCAGGATTTCAAGGGCCTCGTCCAAGCAAAGGAGGTGCTTGGAGCTTGTGATGCTGCTGGTGTAAGTCGTGAAGCTTACAACTCTGTTTTTAAAATTTTCAAGTCTGCTATGGAGGAAAAGTATAAGATATCTACAATGCCATTGCCAACACCATGGTCTATAAGGCTTGCACGTCAAGAAACAAACCAATGTGCTAGAGAAAAGCTTGGAGGATACAATTGTATAAGTGGCACAAGAGAAAAGAAATCTGGCATCCAACGTTTGAGATGAATGCTTTCAATAATGTTTACGTGGATGTAGAGAATTTGCAGAGAGCCATGGTCAAATTCTATGGGATGAGAGAAGAAGGTAAGAGAAATTCTCTCTTCACATTCAACTTTATTTCTTCTGATTTCTATATCCTTACTGAACTTCTCTTTCATTGTATAGATGGCAAGCTAGTATTTGTTATAAAAATGGATGAAGCTCAGTTGGTAAAAGAGCACAAGCTAGAGAGGGTGAGCATTTGTATTATGAACGATGCCTTGCATTTTGCTCAAGGGGATGAGGAAGTTGAGCAGGGTTTCTCAATCCAATCTGAGAAGGACATATGGTGGCTTGCAGCCTTTGAGACCCCAAAGGAGTGCCACGAGACATTGAAGTGGGTTTTGGAGAGAACCAGCATCCTGTCGATTATTCGAAGACGAGGCAAGGCAAACATTAATTGTGGATGGGCATGGAACGTTTCAAGTTGAATGGCATCTAGCTAGTGATTTGAAGACCCCAAAGTGCTTGTATGGTTGTGATACAGGTGCAGATGCAAAATGGACATGCTTGTATTGCACCCACTCTTAGAAGATGCAAAAGGGAAGCCTACAGTGGGAAAATGGCATCCTTTCTTGCAACCAAAGTGCATCCCTTGATCGTTACAAAAAGGATCCTAAGTGGGACCCCGTTCTACCAATTCCATTGGAGCAGGTACACGTGTGTACTTTGCATGCTGAACTGCATATACTTGATAAGTTACTCTATCTCCATCTAGTTTATGCTTGGAATTTGAGGCCATAGCAAGTATCTGCACAATGCATTGCAAAAGCTGAAGAACTACTCAACTACTCTCACTAATGGGACTTCACAGAGGCAATGTGAAGCTTAAGCAGGACAAGAAACAATCAGGAAAGACACAAAATCTTCCTACTAAAGTGTCCATGGGTGGAGGAAAGGCAAGGAGGTTCTTGTCCAACCACAATGCTGATAAAGAAAAACATA
The DNA here is from genome assembly GCF_047967505.1 of Dipteris shenzhenensis. NCBI lineage: Eukaryota > Viridiplantae > Streptophyta > Polypodiopsida > Gleicheniales > Dipteridaceae > Dipteris > Dipteris shenzhenensis. Next base: position 3,748,066 of record NC_141597.1, read on the forward strand.
CATTGGCTCAAAGCACCCTAGGTTGGGAGTACTCGAAAGATTTGTGTGAGTGCACCACAAATCAAGATTCACATCCACGAATTGCTACTTTGAGAGCAAAAATGTGGACAAAGCTTGATGCATTTATAAAGTTGCTCAAACAGATGAGCTTTATTATGAGAGATTCAGGATAGCATTGGGAAAAGTCATATCATTGATGGTAGAAGCATGGGGGGAGTCACATATTACACATTACATGGTAATCCTCCTTAGGTTGAAATTTTGTGCTTTAAACTTCAGTCAGTTTATGTTTCTAATACAATGTTTTCTTTACAGGATATTCTTTACGCACATGCACCATGGTTTGTGGAGTCCATTTGGAATACTCAAGGAATGGAGAAATCACACTATAGAGCAAAGGCAACATACTTCAAGAATACAAGGCATGGGGGTGGTATCAGGTGAAGCAATGCACTACACGAAATGTTCGATTGGTTTTATAAATGTCTAGAGGCCACGACTCTCAAGCGCGATAAGGTAGAGGTCTCAAGTCTCACAAAAGCGGTTCAACATGTCAAGAAGACAAGGAGATGTGATGCTTGGAAGTCCTCAACACGGAGCCAAGGGGTTGCGCTTTAGTTGCAACGTAGAGTCAGACAGGGGAGGCGTTGGGTCCTAAGAGAGCCCCAAATGTAAAATGTTTGATGAATAAAGTTAACACTATTTTGAGTCAATTATAGATTCCAAAATTCACAAATTTGTTTGGAAATTGCAGAATTGCATGTGTGACATGGCAAGGCGGAGGGCTGAGTGGGTTGGGAGGGAGGGTGGTGAAGATTAAGTATTACCAAACTGGCGACAAAAGACTAGGGGGGGAGGAGGTGCACTCAAAAAACCCTAATTTAAAAGAGAAACCCTAAAGTGCTTTAAAAAAGACTATATAAAGCGGAAAGCATGCATTGCAACCTTTCTTGAATGGTACGGTTCATCTTTTCTGCAACTGGATTTTGCTCTGGAGTATGAGGGGATGTGAGCTCCCTCTTAATCCCACGTGTATCACAAAAATGCTGAAAGTCATGAGAGAGATACTCTCCACCATTGTCAGTCCGTAGGCATTTAAGCGTTCTACCTGACTGATTCTCAACCAAGGCCAGCCATTTCTGAAATACCTGGAACACATCACTCTTCCGAGCTATAGCATAAGCCCACACTTTCCTAGTTGCATCATCAATGAATGTCACATAGTATTCAGCCCCGCCTAATGACCGTGTAGGAATGGGACCACATACGTCTGAATGCACCAAATCAAGCATTTCAAACTCTTTCTTTCCCCTTCTTTTATGGGCTGATTTAGTCTGCTTCCCATAGAGACAATGCTCACAAAATTCAAAATCAGAGAAACTCAAATGCGGTACATAATCCAAATGGCATAAGAGTTTCATTCCATTCTGGCTCATGTGCCCCAACCTGCAATGGCACAAAGAAGTGCTTGGCTGCTCGGTTATTGCAACAACATGATCAAATACCCCTGATACATGTAAGGGATACAAAGTCCCACACTTGGCACCCCTGGCCAAAAGCATAGAGCCCTTCTGAATTTTCCAACTCTAAAAGCCAAAAGTGGTGTGAAACTAGCATCATCTAGCTGACCCACTGAAATAAGACTCTTGGTCAGCTTAGGCACATGTCTCACATGTTTCAAAACAAATGCAGACCCATTTGCAAAAGAAAACTTTATTTCACCTGCTCCCACTATGTCACATGCATAGTCATTTCCAAGATGCACACAACCTGTCTTTCCACTATCATAAGTGGAGAACCATTCCCTATGGGGAGTAACATGGAATGAAGCACCAGAATCCAAAATCCAATCCTGGGAATATGCATCATCTGAAGTGGTAAGCAACTCTGTAGATAAACTAGACATGAAGAGAATGTCATTGTCACTATCATGTGTGATTGCATTGATCTCCTCGATCTTCACTTTTCCTTTGTCCTCCCTTGGACTCTCTTCCTTTTGATTTGCACCCCAATTTGCATTCTTTTTCTTATCCTTTTGCTCTCTTTTCAGCTTGTAGCAATCCTTTTTCATATGGCCCTTCTTGCCACAATGGTAACACTCAATGTTCTGTGCCCTGGATTTGCTACGAGACTTCCCTCTTTCTTGGGACTTCCCCCTGAACTGTGATCTGCCCCTTTGCACATTTAAGGCTGCATCCTGCTTGTTGCCATCCATAGACTTCCATCTAATCTCCTCGGCCAACAAGCTACCCACAACATCATCAAATTTTAGTACTCCACCAGGTGCAGAGTTACTGACAGCTGTACGGAAGGTATCCCATGAGGGTGGCAATGAACATAAGAGAAATATTGCCTTAGTCTCTGCATCAAAATTCATCTTCTGAGCCTGAAGCTGGCTGAAAATAATATTGAATTCATTCAAGTGAGAAGCAATGGAGACCCCTTCCTTCATTTGCAGCTCAAACAACCTCTTCATGAGGTAAACTTGATTAGAGGCAGTTTCCTTTTCATAAGTGGCACATAGTTTCTTCCACAAATCTTCCGTAGTCTACTCATTTACTACTGTGAAATAAACTGACTCTGCAAGATGAAGTCTAATAGTAGACTTTGCTAATGCATCTAACTCATTCCAATCATCCTCAAATATATTTGCAGGCTTAGCTTCAATCCCTGCCAAGGGTTTAATCTGCTTCTTTTGAATAAGCACATCCCTTATTTGTTCTTTCCACAAAGAAAAGTTTGTCCCATCAAACTTTTTAATGCTGAAAAACTCCTTTTCAGACATGGAAGAGGATGCCATGATGCAAATGAAACAAAATCCCAAATGCTAGTGCTTGCAAGAGAGAATCACACCAAATTACAGGTGCACCCAAATGTGTATGCCACAATAGAGTGAAATATCACCAAAACTCAAAGCTCAAAGCATCAAAAGATGCATCTGACTCATGTGCATATACTATGCATCCATATGAGCAAATCTGGCCCAAAAGAAAATGCCAATAAGTGCTAAATGACTCAAGCATAAACACCGTCCACTAGCATATGCATCAATAATATCTCATCCAAGAGAGCATAGCACTATCAGTGCATCACCTGCAATGTGTCAAAGCTGTCCCTCAGTATAAAATAGCATCCATGTGCAAAGCGTCCATAAAAATAGCATCCCACAAGTCAATTTGGGCCTATCCGCGCATCCAATAAGGATCGCAATGCATCCAAATGGCCTAGAAATCATCCACTACAACCTAATGCATACCACGAATGAGCACACACTGCTCAAACTGCAACCAAAGTGATCTGCATAAGGTATGCTCAAGAAATCATAGTCCCACAGTAATGACCGCTACTGAAAATAGAACCTGAGATGCCTCAAAACATGGGCGCCATTGCATAATCGGAATCAGCAAGAAAATCTGCAAATATCTCTCTTCTGCCAGAACTCAAAAATCCCAACCGATGAGTGAGAAATGGGAGTCAACACTTATCCACTGCCATGTGGCATAAATCTAAGGTTTCAAAACCTTAGAATGAAAAATGCATAACAGAGAGACGAAATCGAATACACAGAGATCTATAACTCTGAAAATCCTCCACCGAATTGCACAAGAACTGACAGGTAGGGGTTTTTGGGCATCCGGAACGCAATGGGATAGACGGTTTTGGAAACCGTGGTCTCAATCACTGGGTCCAACACATGGACTGAAAAACGTTTTTGGAAACAGAGCTGTTTGTAAACTCCACCGGAGTGCAAATGATGAGCAACATAGAAGTTTTAGGACCTCCTGAGTCCACCGGAACTTACAGATCTGTAAATGGTTGCTCCAAACTTGAGTTCCAACACCCGGGCAAAAAACGCAGAAACTGACACAGTGAGTCAGAAATCCAATGAAATGATCCCATATTCAAGAATGAAGGTGTTTCCAAGCTCCTAAAGTGAAGTGGACACCAAAAGCAAGCAATAGTTGCCTCTACAAGTCAATATGGAGTCTCTGTCATTGAACGGAACAGGGAAAAGCTCAAAAAACGACTTTTTCTTTGAAAACACTTAACAGGCTCTCAAAACCACTTCGCAAAGCCAAAGTGACTTTTCCAAAGGTTCTTCCAAGGTCTCTGCACACTCGGATGCAAGTAAAGTCGCCCACAAAGCTTCCCACAGATCTTCTCCTTCCTCCCACAGAGCTGCTGAGCTTCAAGCATTCATGCATGCTCAGCTAGATCACCCGGGCTCTGATACCAGTTGAAAGTGCTCTCAACGGAAGCAAGAACGGAAGAAGGAGAGAGAGAGACAAAGAGCCACACAAGTTTTGGTGGGTGCAGAACCACCCTAATCTTCTTTTTCATTCATTTATATATGTGTTTGAGTATTGTACATAACTGGGGTAAAGGCACAGTGACCTTTAACCCCCACACTATGGGAGCAATTCAGGAGGCAACGGAGTAGATGGCAGTAGGTCTTTTTGAAGACACGAACTTATGTGCTATCCATGCCAAAAGAGTAACAGTGATGGACAAGGACCTTGCACTCGCCAAGCGCATCCGCTCCAATCCCTCCCTTAGGCTCTAGATGTTGTTTAGGTTCATTTGGTGTAACCTGAATCATTTTGTAAATCTCTGCCCTTTGAGGCCAATGAATAAAAGATATTTTTATGTTCTATTACTGTTCCCATGTTATTATACATGTTACGTGATGCTTTCTATCAGTTTATGCAAGTTCACTATGAATTTGAGTGGTCAAATGATGTTTTTTCACCATGGTGCAGAAGGCAAATGTGTTCGGCATCGCGTGGGGAGCCCAAAAATGGTAAAACCTACCATGGCGCATATGGGGCCTTGGTCAAACAGGCCCCATACGTGCCATAGCGGGTTTTACCATTTTTGGGCTCCTCGCACGATGCTGAACACAACAAGGCGTTGTCGAGATGAGAATAGGTCGACCTCAAATGCCTCCTGCAACAGTCCAACATTACATTAGAATTCCATTAAAGCAAAAGTATACCAAGAGAGAAGAAATTCAAAGCTCATAGTTTCTTACCACTATGGAGTCATCATGCTCAATCCCTTCCTCTTTGTCAATGAGGGATCCAGAGGCCTCTTGCTATCTGGAGTGAGATGTGGAGGCTTCTTCTGGAACATCAGGTAGGTTGGAGTAGATTGATGTCTCTGCATCTTTGATTTGGGCCAGTGTTAAAGCAAGAACCTCTTCTATTGCATCATCTGCTCCCAAAAACCCAGGTTCTTGCATAGTCATGTCCACCTCGTATCCACACAGGATACCAAGAGCTTCATTCTCCCGAAGACCAAACATAACCTCTATGTCATGGAGAAAGAGGTATTGTTCTCCATCAACAAGAAGGGGAGCAAGAAACTATATCATTGTTGCGGGGTCAACAGAGGTGGTGCCCGAGGTGGATGGAATTTGAGTAGAATGGGGTTCAGGAGGTTGCTGGAGCACTTCCAGGGCCAATGTAGCTTCCCGCTCCTCAGCTTCTTCATCTATGGGCTCTTCATTGTAGATGTTGGGCTCATCTACAGAAATAAGAAGATCGGAAAGGGCAGGGGCAGGGTCAGGGCTTGAGGTCGAGGCCTCCTCTTCCATTTGTCCCTCCTGGAGAAGGAAAATAAAGGTCATTTCCCAGGATAGGAACCTATTTCTTGTGTTTCCGATGACTCCACATGCTAGGAGGTCATCTGTGTCCACCTCCCTAAACCCTAGGGGTGTGAGCTAGGCTCGAAAGCGATCTAAACGCTTCACGAACCTGGGTTCTTGATTGAACAAGTACTTCAAATAATCAATTGGGACCCATCTTTTTGTAGACTCATCAAGTTGATATGCAAAACTCGCAATGTAGTCTTGCATGTACTTGATGAGGTCTTCAAAATCATCTCGGGCTCCCAAGTAGGTGCCTAGGACATCTATGCTCTAATCAAAGACTGGAAATATCTCCTCCTACCCTTGTCTTTTAGGTTCATGCAAGAGGCAGACTGCACAGTTCTTCAGAGGACATTCTTTTGGAGGCTCCTTTTTAGAATGTAATTACACGCCAGTAGAAAGAGGCCACCAAGGACCTAACATTCCAATCCAACCAAAGCGACCTCTTAAAAAGAAAGCACAAGTGCCTCCACCTCCGCCAAGCAATGAGCAGCCAAGCTCATCCACATCAACTCCCGAGCATCAAATAAAAGAAGCTCCATACCCAAATGCAGAGGTGGAGAAGGCTCGTTTTCAGGCACTTAAGGAACAAGCTCAATTTGAGGCTGAGAAACAAGCTCAAGACCCAATCCATGACTTGGCCCCACAAAGTATTGATACTATACTCGAGCCTCTGTTCCAACAACAGACTCCACAACATAATGTACCGCCACATCAACTTGAAGGAGCCGCACTCTCTAGCATCCTGAGTTGCCCTGTGTCAATTCCCATCGGAATCCTCCTACAAAATTGTCCCAATCTCTGGGAGAGTTTCAAAGGATGGATTGAACTCGCAAATCCCCCTCCACCTATGAACGACATCAAAGATATCCTTGTGTGGATGGGTGAGAGAGATGACATACGCAACATTACTGTGCCTTTAATCCACAAGGCATATAATGAAGTCCAAGCCATCGCAGATGGTGGAGCAGGTGTAAATGTCCTATCAAAGGAGCTCTTCGATGAATGGGGTCTCCCACCAATGCAAAAGGCTAATTTCAACATACGCCTTGCCGATGATTCATGGGCTAAACCCTTGGGAATAGTGAATGGTGTGTCCACAAATGTCGCAGGAGTTCACTTTCCCTTCAATTCACAATCTTGGATCTCCCCAAAAAATCCTATCAAATCTTACTGGGACGTCCTTGGTTACGGGAAGCATCAGTCCTCCATGACTGGGAAACTGATAAATTGACAATCTAGAATCGCGACACCACAATCAGGGTGAATGTGGGGACAGGAGCTATAAAACCAATTCTGCCTAGAGCATTGGATGACACATCTTCAATGACAATCTCAAGCAAATCAGCTCCCCTGCAATAGCATGCCATAGCGGGCGATTCACAAAGCAATGTCAATAACTGGATAGAAACATTAGCAACCATCGACAACTGCCATTCATTAGACCCCATCTTCTCACAGATAGATACTAAGGTGCTACAGGTAGATCCTCCACTCACACATGAAGAACCAATCAATCTAGAGGTGCCATTCTTTATGGCTGACCTCAAGTGGGATAATGAACCTGAAGAAGGTACCCATACCAATGATGACTCAGGTTTTTCTTGGGACCTTGAAACTGAGGCTGAGAATGCTGAAATTGAAGATCAAATCTTTGATAATGATAGCCATTCTGCATGCCCTAATGGCAGTCGAACGAGCTCCCAAAAGTTGAACCTCCATAGTTGAATAACTGCAGAAGATCTCGCAAGAAAGCTGGAGGAGGAAATCACAGAAAAGCCAAAGTTGAATACTTCAATGAATTTGAACGAGTCCAAACAAGAATTGTCGAATTGTATCTTGCAAAGCCAGCTCCCTCAAAATCAGAACCACTGCCTCTTGAATGGTCCCCTGAGGGATTGGAAGGAGTATGCATAGCAAATGAACCCTTACTTGTTGGGAACACCTTACCAATGGAAAAGTTACCCCATAGTTCCCAACGTAAGAAGTTTCGGAAATATAAGCCACATGTGCGGATGAAGCTCGATCAAACTTCAGAAAAAGAAAGTAAAAAAGAGCCTAACAAATTGGTAAATGAAACTATGCCACCTAGTACACATGGCACATGTCAGGCTAGTTCAATACCATCAGAGGCCGATCTTCGAGAAGTGCTGGAGTACTTCAAGAATTACACAAGTGGCAGTGTCCCAATAGCAATGCCAAGACCACTAAGAGAATCTGAAGTTTAAGAAACTAGTAGCATCGGAGAAACTCCAATCTATGAGGGATCGGTAAAAACTCACACAATAAACCTCGCCCTTGAAGGGGAGGAAGAAAAACTGATTTTCATTGGGAAACAACTTCGACAGGAAGATGAAACCAAACTCAAAGCACTCCTAATGGAATACCTGACTGCCTAGCTTGGTCATACAAAGAGATGAAAGGAATTTCACCAGATGTGGCTGTACACACGATACCTATAACGGAAGGTGCTCACCCTAAGGTATGTGGACCTTATCGCATAAATCCCAAGTATGGCACCATGGTTTATGATGAGCTGGAAAAACTCCTAGATGCCAGATTCATCTACGAGATAGAGCACATAGATTGAGTTTCACCCATCGTCATTGTGCCTAAACGCAACAAGAAGCTCAGAATATGCGTAAACTTAAAGAATGTGAATGCTGCCACAATAAGGGATCACTATCCCCTACCCTTAATAGAAATGTTGTTGGAAAAGGTGGCAGGTTCTGAAATATATAGCTTCTTGGATGGCTTCAGTGGGGTTATAACCAAGTGCACATTGCTCCTAAAGACCAATAAAAAATAGCATTTGCTACAGAATGGGGTATTTTTGCATATAGAGTCATGCCATTTGGCCTTTGTAATGCCCCGGCCACATTCCAATGAGTCATGTTCACAGCTTTCAAGACATTTCTGAGTTTTTACAAGTGTTCTTGGATGATTTGTGCATCCATTGGAACAAAAAAGACCACTTCAAATGTCTTGAAGTAGTACTAATCAAATCCAAGGAGTATGGCATCTCCCTAAAAGGTGTACAGGTCTTTATGGGACATGCCAGTTATTATAGAAGATTTATATTGCAGTATGCCATGATAGCTAGACCACTTTACAAATTATTAGTGGAATTCTTATGGACAGAAGAGTGCGACCAAGCCTTTGAGCTTTTAAAGTGGCGCCTAATCACAGCACCCATCCTTATATCTCCCAATTGGGATATTGATTTTCATGTTCATATTGATGGATCCAAGTATGCAATTGGGAGTGTGCTTTGTCAACCTGGTGAATATAAGAAAGACTACCCATTCTACTTTGCCAGTCGACAACTCAATGATGCAGAGATCAACTATACCACCATAGAAAGAGAAACCCTAGCAATGGTGTATAGTGTTAAGAAATTTTGGCACTATCTACTGGCAAATGATTTTGTCTTCTACACCGACCATCAAGCATTGCTTTATCTTGTGAACCATCCATGTACAATAGGAAGAATAACCAGATGGCTCCTCTTGATTCAAGAATTCAACTTCAAAATAGTGGTCTGCAAAGGTGCCCAACACTACATTGCCGATCACATGTCTCGTGTCAAGTCGGGAGAAGAAGCCATTGGAGTAGAAGACGACTTGCTAAATGCCACACTATTTCATATAGATGCTGTTCCAAATTGGTGTGGAGATATCATTGGGTACTTAATGGCCGAAAGAACACCCCTTGAAATGAAAGCAGTAGATGCCAGAAAACTAATTTTAAAGGCTGCACCCTATCAACTCATTGTAGGACAACTGTACAAGATGGGCAAGGACCAGGTGTTAAGAAGATGTGTAATGCCTCATGAGATCATGCCAATCCTGAGTGAAGTCCATGAAGGCATTGCAGGAGGACACTTCCAAGGGGAAGCCACAGCAAGAAAAGTCCTCTCAGGCTACTGGTGGCCAGCACTTTGGGCAGATGCCTATGAATATGTAAAAGGCTATGATGTATGCCAACGGACTACTAAACCACAACACAAAGACTTCAATCCCCTAACAACAGTTGTTGCACAAAAACCATTTGAAAAATGGGGGATTGAATATGTGGGTCCCATCCATCCAGCAGCAAAGGGAACATAGGCACGCTACATCATTGTGGCCACCGATTACTTTACAAAATGGGTTGAAGCTAAAGCAGTCAGAAAGGCAGATGCTAGAAGCATAGCAAGATTTTTATATGTGAATGTGATCACCCGATTCGGGTGCCCCCATTGAAATTGTGTCGGATAGAGGCACACATTTTGTCAATGAGTTAATCCAAGAACTCTTGTCTGGCTTTATGGTAATCCATAGAAAAAGCACACCCTACTACCCCCAAGGGAATGGACAGGGCCGAATCCACCAACAAAATATTATGCATTATCCTCACCAAGGTAGTAGAACCATAGTATTCTGATTGGGCAGAGAAATTGAATGCATTCTTATGGGCATACAGAACCACACTCAAGGTTAGTACAAGGAACATACCTTTTCAATTGGTATACGGCCTTGAAGTTGTGGTCCCACTAGAATTTGTAATACCAAGCCTACGCATAGCAGTACAGGAATGCATGGGAGACCATGAATCCTTGAAAGAAAGACTCTATCAGTTGGAGAAGCATACAGAGACAAGACTAGTCACCTACCATGCCATGACAACAGAAAAACGCAGAAGAAAGGCATGGTTTGACAAAAATATTAAAGCTAAGGACATCAAGGAAGGTGACTTGATCTTGTTATACAATGCCAAAGTACACAAGGGGAAACTGAAGTATCTAGGTCAAGGATCCTATCGAGTAAGAAAGATGAATCCCATCGGAGCTGTGCTGCTAGAAACATTGGATGGAGTCCAATTCAACACAACAATAAACGGGAGCCGACTGAAGTGCTACTACTTCAACACGCAAGCCATCCTTGACAATAATGAAGTTTTGGGAACCCCAAGTCTTCAATAGTTTGCACTAGATTGTTACACACACACTCACTAGCATATGCACGTTTTTTGCACATATAGTTTGCACTAGATTGTTACATGCACACTCACTGGCATATGCACATTTTTACACGTTTAGGAAGACCTAATCAATTTCGTATTAGGGATGATTGAGTCTTAGTTTCCCTATTAAATCCCACAAATAAGCATATAGTTAGTCCCTACTTAATCGACACATCACGTGCACTCACACGATTTTGCATAGGCACATAATAGATTGCATCAATAATAGTATCACACACTTTCATTCCATTGTATTTGCTATGGGTGTGTTGCCAGTGGGATAATACTTGCTAAGTTGTGTTTTTACTGTCCTTATTTTATCACAAAAGCAGGACAAGAAGCTATGCCAAAACTCAAGATGAATTGGCAAAAGAGTCTGTAGCCTTAGCAATGAGACCCCCCCCAAACATCACAACCGTCTCCTAAATGTAAAAATATCAGACTTGCATACAAACTTATCTACAAGCTCAATGATACAGGTGCAATCGCATCCAACATGTATGCAAGCTAGCAAGAAATGCCAGCCTCAACAACGAGACCCCCACCAAACCTCTTCCCAAGAAGATTCGATGGCAAAGTCCACAGCCTCAGCAACGAGATCCGCTCTGAAATTCATAGTCATCTACCCCTCCTCAAGAGGAGATAGGCTTCTTGATTACAAACCACAAATTGTATGGTGCAAAAGCATTATAGTAGGAATGACTCGCATGCCACAAGCTCAACAGCCACTGAGTTACGCACATGGAATCCCAACTCCAAAATCAAAATAAGCCATAACCTGAGGACGGGTAATAAAATGGATCCGAGAGTATGTTGTCTCTATCCTAACATAGACTTAGGTAGTACAGAATGTATGTGTAGAGTAGCGGCAAAGCTCCGCTTGTACTTGCATATAAGGCTAGGAATAATCTCTCTTAAGAATCCTCAACATGCAAGTTCTACTTGTAATTCCTATATGCGAGTTCTACATGCAACTCCTACATGCAAGTCCTACATGCAATTCCTACATGCATGTTCCACTTGCAGCTTCTACTTGTAACTCCTACATGCAAGTCCTACATGCGAGCTCTACATGCAAGTCCTACATGCACTTCCTATATGCATGTTCGACTTACAACTTCTACTTGCAACTCCTACACGCAAGTCCTACTTGCGATTCCTACATGCATGTTCTACATGCGAGTTCTACATGCAACATGCAACTCCTACATGCAACTTTTATATGCAAGTTCTACATGTAGAGAGAGAATGTCTTACAATTCCTACATGCAGAGAGAGAAGCTCTCTAACTTGTATAAATACCCCATAATGGAATGAAGCCCACACTCTTTGGGGCATTGTGTTGAGTTCTACTTTTGTATTCCAAGCAATTGTCTCAAGTGTCGATGCTTCCTTGCACTCAATGTTTAAAAGCATGTCCTAACCTTGTAACTCCTTCTCCCCTTTCCTCCAACCTTGCAACTCCTCCTCCCCTCTCCTCCAACCTTGCAACCCATCCTCTCCCTCTCCTCACTTTTCCTCCTCCTCCCCCCTCCTCCTCCTCCTCCTTCCTCCTCTGCCTCCTCCCTCCTCCTCCTCCCTCCTCTCTCTTCTTTCCCCCATGCTCTTACACCTTCTTCCTCTCCCACTCCTATGCTCCCCCTAAACCTTTAGTTCCTCAACCCTTAACCTCCATGAACTATGAGGGAGACGAGTTCTCGACCATGTACACTGCCCTGAACCTTGGATCCTCCTTCGAACCCTAGAAATTCTTCTAAACCTTGAAACCTCCTTCTCAACTCTTGAACCTCTTCTAAACTCTTGAACCTCCTTTGAAACCCTGGAGCCTCCTTCTAAACCCTGAACCTCCCTCTAACCCTTACACTCCTCCTAAAACCTGCAACCTCCAATGAAGGTGAAAGCCTTCATTACCCCAACCATGATGATACACATTCCTTTTACACATGCATACACTATGTTTGCTCACCACACTTAAACCTACGTCTCTCATTGGAATACGATTCCAGGTCCTAAGCTACACGTATACTATAAACGACAACCCCTATATATCTGCAGGTGACAAAAAGCCTCAGAACCCTGCATATACTAAGAATACCCTGCTCATCCTACGGAAGCCGTGGGAAAGAGCCAACATTTTGAATGAGTTGTTCTCAGAGGAGAGGCCAGTTGTATCAAATTGCTTCATGTTCGTGTGAGTACCATGTTGCGACTATACCTTCTAGGCTATGCGAATTTCATGGGCTTTCCGGTTGTCATGGTATTCACTAATGTTTTGGAAATGATCTAACCATGAAATTCTGTCTTCTATAGGTAATCCTTGAAAGGGTCTGGCTTGGACTCGTCTGTCTGATGTTTCATGTGCTTTTGGCTGTTGCTGGTTTGCAAGCAGTGACATCAATGCTTGAATTGTCTGTGCGAGTTGCGCCCAGACGGTGTTGACCATGGCGAGCATATGATCTTGTTAGGGGTTAACTAGGCACCTATAGTTAACTCTAATACTAAACAATACGTAGAGGGGTTGATTGTCATGGTGGTCAGCACTCTAAAGTAATTATTCCGTTATATGCATGTAACTACTAGACTCGTGTTAGAGAGTCTTGTCAATAGAACAGAACTCCGAGATGAATTGGATTGCAATGTTGTACAAGCCCTACTACAGGCTTGGTTCAACAAGATTGACACACATTTCAAGCAATAAGGGTTCACGAGGAGTGAACTGGATCTTAGAGTGTATGTGAAGTGGAATGCAAGTGCCCTCATTATCATTGCACTCTATGTGGATAACCTCATTATGGCTGGTAACATTAATAAGCTGATCAAGGAGTCAACCTTTTGCAAATATTTTGAAATGCATATCAACCTTTTGCAAAGAGTTTGATATGCATGATCTTGGTTTCTTGCATTACATTTTGAGTGTTCAAATAGAGCAAATGAAAGATAGCATTTTTCTTGAGTCAAACAAGGTACATAGGCTCTATGTTCAAGTAGTAATGGGGTACACCCCTTGAGACTAAGCATTGGATGGAAAACATGGAGAGTGCTCAATTTGCATATCCCAAATTTTCACGATCATCAATGATCTATTTGATAACTTCAAAATGACCATATATACATTATTCATGAGGTCTTGTGAGCTAGTTTTTGGCAAAGCATTGCGTACATTTGGAAGGAGTGAGGCAGATTTTCAAATAGCTCGATGGGACAATAAAACATAAGTTGTCATGGCCATCATGAGAACCACAGGCGGCTGGTAACTAGGGAGGTGGCCCAAAGAAGAGGTATATTTCAGGATACATGTAAATTATGTTAAACTCTCAGTATGTAGCTTAGTCTAGCAAGAAGCAAGCCACTGTGGCTTTGCCTACTGAAAGGTATAGCATATCTCTCTTGCCAAATATGCATGTGAGACTTTATGGCTTAGAGGGTTGTTAAAGGATCTTGGAGGAGTCCAAGATGATCCCACTGTGGTCTTTTGCAACAATCAAAGTGGCATTGCATTGACCAAGAATTGCAAGGACGGTAAGAGGTGGAAGCACATCGATGTTCAATATCACTTCATATGGTGTTTGCTATCATGCCATACGATGTTCTCCAATGATCATGAAGTGGACATTCACAAAGCCCTTCCTCTGGGGAATTTGAGAAATTTAAATCTTATTCTTCTGTGCTTGATATGGAGACCATTCCAAGGTGGACTTGAGTGTTGAAGAATGGTTAGTGGTATGCTCACATATCCATGTATATATAGTTAGTTGCATATGGATCCTTTATATAGAACATTTCTTCATTCTTTTTTGCCATTTGGCATTTCGATTTTCGAGGCGTTGGTAATTGACAACGAAACACCCCAATGACAATGAGATTGATGTGAAATTTAGGTTGTGTTCACACCACCCTGGTGCTTGATTTGCAACAGGGATGTTTGGCAAAGGCCCAGTCACGGGTGAGATGGGCGCCACAAGGGAAGGGTGTCAAAGGAGCGCTATTCCTAAGACTTGGTTCTTGTTTGAACTTGGGGGTATTTGATGGACTGAATGACCTATAAAAACCAAAGCCCTCCTTCTCATATACATTGCCAAAATCTGATAAGAGTCGCTATCGCCATAGCCATAGCCATAGTCATCGTCGCCAAGCACCCCTGCAAATCTCGATCGAGGATCTCTTTCCAGCACCAATTCCTTCTTACCTTACGTACACAATCCATCTTTTCTGAGCTTTTCTTGGAACGATCCGCGCCGCAGTTCCAGCACCGGAAAGAGCAGGGTTTGAGATCCTTTGTATGCCTTCGCAGGTGGGTCAATCGAGCTCCTCAAACAAAATAACTGTGTCCCCGGCCCCTTCTTCCTCTGCTCGGTAACAGGCTCGCTCGACGAACATGCTGCCTTATGGGTAGAGATCCGCATGTGGGAGTCTAGATTCGCAAACGATGTGGGGTTTTTGGGGTAGACTTTCGTCTCTGAGGGTTCTTTGATCAAGTTTGCAGGCGATCTGGATCTTTTCGGTGGATTTTCCAGGAACCGCAGGGACCTACTCGACGAAGCTGTTTCGGTGCTTGTGCTGGAGATAGGTGCTGGATGAATCTGTTGAAAGAGCGACAAAAACATGGAGGATCTAGAAAGTCGCGTTAGAAAAGTGAGGAGGGCTGTAGAGGGTCGCAGGAGGTCCTCTGCCCGTTCACATCCCCTCGTCTCTTTGCGAAAGGACTTGGTGATCCATTAGAGTGCATCCACAGCTCAGGAAACCCCATATCCGAAACTGGTATTGATGAAGGTCTCACCTGTCATTCCAGCGCTGGATAACTGTCCAAGACTTTCTTCCGAGGGCTTGTCTTCTTGTTAGATTAGATGAACGTGCAGGCGACTTACCTTCTGTCGTAGGGTTTAAGGGCGTTACAAGCCGCCCACATGGGGAGAGTACGATCTGATCAATTTGGTTTGACCTCGAAGTGGACTGGAAGCTGTGGATACGAGAACGTCAAGTCAGAAGAAGCAGGTTCGTTCGGTTGTGCCGTCCTTTCAATCAGAAGAGCAAGCGGGATTGATGGCAAGTATTTGCATGCCGTGGACCGCAAGTTGGATGGTTTGTTGAAGCGATCCAGGCAACGTTCCTTTGACAAAGTCCGAAGGACTTTGATAAAAGGACAAGCGCTTTACGAATCGCCTTCACTACAGATTCCGTCACGGTATTCAGGTCTCATGTTTTGGAAAGATCTGATCCATCCCACCACGGGTCCACCTTTTGGAGTGGCGGATGCTTTTGTCTGGGCTAGGATAGGTAGGCAGGGAGCTCTCTGTGAAATCTTTGGCAGCTCAGAGGCCGAGCCATCGAATGTGTGTTTTACAGCAGAAGCCCTGTGGTTTGCAGCTGCTGTCCGTACGCATGAGTTGGGGATCTTTGTGCAGTATATATTTCATGAACTCTCAATTAAGTGCATTGAAGCTGGAATGGCGAGGTCTTCCTCAGCGAAGCTGATAATAGGTGGATGTACAGGGTTACAAACTAAACGTTGCTCCAGTGACGCAGGGGTCTACAGACAGAATGGTTAGGTGTCTGTTGTAGACAGTAGATTCTAGCAACCAGCATGCCACGGCTAGGCTACTGCCGACAAACAGGTTACTTTATTTCGTCTATTCCATGCCTTTTCTTCTCAGTACGTGAGATGAAATGCCAGGACCGACCTGTTAATGGGTAGGTGTATCCATGGCTCTGAGGGCCACAGTGGGAAATAATAAAGCTTCCAAAATAATTAGCCCTATATTAGGCTCAGGTGGACCTTCCTTTCTGTGAATGAGCTTATGATGCGCTTAATATCAATCATGAAGCCTTGTTCCAGGGGAGAAATTGCTTTTTCATGTTGGCAGGAGTTTATTCTCTGCGGACTGCTCTAAAGCCAAGTCTTGATGACCATGTGGTGGAAGCCGAAGGAGCTTTTGTCTCTGATGAAGGAATTGGTTTTCCTGATTAGTGAACGTCCTCCCCTTTTGCAGGCGTTGGATACAGTAGCCAAGATTCAATATGTCTGATGTTAAAGATTGAAGAAATTCTTGCCATCAGGTCGGAAGGACACTTTAGTCTTGGGCATGTCAGGGAATGGAGGGTTGCCTTAGGCATGCATGGGAACGGAGGGGTGTTCTTAACAGGAATTTACTGAGACACAGAGGCTGGACATCTGCAGGAGGATGCTGGATAATTTTTTCTCATTTGTACGATTAACTAGATTAAACAGAGCCCCGACCCCAACAGAGAGTCGCAAATAGACTCCACAAAACTCTCAGTCCGACAGGGAGCCTTGGTGCTTTCCTTTAGTATGGCTAGTATTACACGCAAACAGGAATGGATGGAATTCTGATCAGCCTAAGGCTGAAAGGCAGATATAATAGGAGCTGTGGGTGCCTTTGGCTATTCCTCTCTGTTTTCTGCCTTTATGCCTTCGTTTGGAAGGAGTTTCCTAGAGACCTTTTATGGTGTATAGCCTCATGTATTCAAGGTAATGTCCTTCAGATGTAGGCACTGGCAGCATATCATGAAATTTAGAAGCAACTGTAGCTCATAAAGTGAAATATAGAGTATCTCAGAATTTACTCCTTGTCATTGACTGTGTTCTGTTGTTACTCCATGCTAGGTGGAGGGGGTAACAAACCTGAAAGAAAATTTGAGCAAGGCCAGATTTCTATACATGGAGACTGACTGGCATGCTTGTTCGGTACATGGATGCGAGGATGAGGACGTTGATAATCTTGTAAGTGACTTTAAGGAGAGGAGCTTGCCATAATGCTCGTGTTCTCAACTGACATTACACCTTTGCTTGGCATATAGGTGCCTTGCTTGTGTGAGGCCAGTCCTGCTGTTGTTCAGCCGAGTGGTGTTGGGCAAGATGTTCCACATAATGGAGGTTTAAATCAGTGTAAAAAGGCTGGAAGAGTTGCAAACAAGAGGCAAGATCAGACAGCTGCAATTAATTGTACAGCAAAGGCTGAAAAGATCACAGAATGTGAGCCTTTGTCGAATGCCGATAAGAGAGCAAGGGTGGGGGTGCATGCTACTCATTTTGAGTCTAAGTATACCGACTGTCAAAAGGTATATCCTGTCGCTACCCTGGAAGTGGGAATAAATTTTTTGGTTTTTTCTTTAAGCAGATTCATTTTTGTGCTGATCTTCCTGTTTTGGGCGGTGGGGGCTTTTGTATTCAGTCAGGAATAGCTCTGGTTGGGCGGCGCTCCAACGATGCTCCAGCAATTGTACCCATCAAGAAACGCAGGATACAAATGGCAGAAGTAATGCGTTCTCCGTCACCACCACCTAGATCACCTTCTCCTGGAGTTGGATCACCACCGCGCACATTTCCTTCTTTCAAGTCTTCCTCACCTCCAAGATCACCTTCCCCTATGCCGCCTTCACCCCCACCTAGAACTCCTCCTTGTGGATCACCTTATCCTGCGCCACCTGGATCACCTTCTCCTGATTCGGTGTCACCACCACCAATGCTACAAAGATCTGTTTCTCTAGGAAGTGAGCTCAGTGATGGGGATAGAGGTGTGATCTTGACCTGTAGTGTGTGCCCTCCACATGTTGACCTGGGAGTTGAGAAAGAACAGGGCACGGTTGTGGATTGTTTGTCTGAACCACCAAGGTCACCTTTGCCCAGTCCATGCCAAAATGATGGTAGCCATAAAGCAGAATGTGAAGAAGACGTCCATGCAAGTACTAAAGAGTCTCCTGACATAGAAGAGGTTGATATAGACGACGAGCTATCAGAAGAGTCCACAAGAGAGACCATTGGAGACATTAGACAGGATGCTAGGGGTGAGGGCGTAGCCCTTGGAAGACTACCAGGAGTACTATTGAGGACCAACACAGGCCTTTCTGCTGATGGACGACTACATTGGGATTTGAATATGGAAGTGGAAGCTTGGGAGAGGCAAACAGATCAGGTTGCAGGAAAGACGAAGAAAGTGTGTGATAAGGAACCTCCCAGCATATCAATCAGTGCAGACTCTGATGAGAGCAAGCATGGCAAGACTGATGATTGTGGAGAGGATGCAGTGAAAGTGCGAGTGGATGAACAGCCTGATATAGTTGAACATATTGATAATGGGCATTCTGATTGCAGAGATGCAGATGGTAGTCTGCCAAAAGAAGATGAGCAGATGTCAGCAGTGCTGCAAGGTGAAAATGAGTGGAAGGCCGGTGCTTCAGCAGATAATCTTGAGTTTGACAACTTTGCCTCCTGGGAGGGGGAAGAAGCTTCGGATTTTGAGGATGCACATGAGAAATCTGAAATGCAAGAAGAGCGTCAGGATGATGCTAATCAGGCAACTTCATCAGAAACCAAGGCCCCAGTCTGGGATCAATTACCAGGGGAGCCTGAAGCAGAGGAGCATGTTGACTATGGTGAATCGGACTGTGATGCGGATGATCTAGGATTGGAAGTAGATGAGAGAACATCATTAGGATTACAAGCTGACAGTGATGGGAAGGGTGAGGAGGCCACAGGCATGCTTGGAGTTGATAAACCTATCTTTAAAGAGGATGACACAGTTTCAGATGTTTGTGAGATGCAAGAAAAGACTAGATTACAGGAGAAGGATGTTAAAGCCTCTGTTTATGATAATAGTCAGCTGTCTGAACAAAGTTCGGAGAAGCATTCCAAGTCTGAACAAAGTTTGGAGAAGCATTCCAAGTCAAGGAGAACGAGATCGACTGGTTGGGATCAGCTGCCAGAGGGTTTCAACAGTGCTGAAGAGGCATTGAAAGCTTCGAAGGAGAAGTATCCTTGCCATGGACATGGTGGGCCCTGGGCTACTTCTCGGGATATTCAAACAGTGTCTGGACGAGGTGCATCTAGAGACGGTTTTGGATCCACAAGGGCAGATCTTGTAGATAGACGGTAAGTATTTCAGTTTTGTAATACGTTCCCACTGACGTTGAAAATTCGGTTAACAAAGTTTCATTTGCGATCTAAAATTTGTCCTATTTCCGCTGCAGGCCAGAGGATGGGTGTGATGCAGGTCTAAAGTTTCTTCAACCTTGTGATGTCAGTCGTCGAGGCAGACACCCTGTAAGAGGAGGGCTAGCAGGTGGGAGACGTGGTAGGGGCAGTGGTGGTGAATGGAGTGATACTCAGGGTGGTCCCTTGGGTCACTGGGTTTCTGGATCGCATCGATCATCTTCTGGCTATGGCACGAGCGGGCCTGCAAATGCTGCAGCTGTTGCAGCTGCGAAGCTGGAGAGTAGCGGGTTTGTTGTGGCTCCTGATGGTACCATCACAAAGGCTGGAAATGGTATTGCTCCGCGCCGAGGAGGTATACAGTCTGCAAGTGGAGGTAGTCACGGTGGTCGTGGAATATTTTTTCCCGCTATGAACTTTCCACATGCTAGAGCATTGAGCACGAGTTTCAATGCTGGCATGAATGTGGGAGGAAGGGGTTCACGACCAAGTGTTGGGCCAGGCCTTGTGGGAGGTATAGCGGAGAGGGGTGGACTAGCTGGACGGAGAACAATTGACAGATACCGAGGGCCTCAGTTTCACAGTGGAGGAATGGAGTTGCCTCGCAGGTCAGTGCATCCCCTGGATCAACCCAGCATGAGTAGCTGCACATCAAGTTTCAGACCCAAGTCAAGAGTGGTAAGGCCAAGGTCAAAAACACCACTTCCTAGCCCTCGTTCTATTTGCCACCAAAAATCAGTGCCAACTGCATCAGTGCGGAGCCAGTGTTCACCACCTTTGTCAAAGTGTGCTACTGACAGAAGGGAGGCAGATAATTTTGGACATCGGGAGTTCAAGCATGATCTGTCTCACTCTCGTGTGCCTCAAGAGAGAATATTACCTGATCCTGTTCGTGGTTCATCTTTTGAGTGGCAAGTTTCAGCTGGAGCTCGGCATTCACCTCCTGTGAGAGTGGGTTTTGGTTCTTCTGTATCTGTTACGGGAAACTCTGAAACCAATAGCACTGAGCGAAATGAAAATGGGGATGATAGAATGACTGGGATACGGTCAAGAGGCAGTATAATCAATTCAAGGGATAGTAGCAAGCAGAGAAATAACAGGGGAATTGTTACTGGAAGAGACAGGGGTAGAGAGGAAGACAGAAGGCAAGATTTCAATAGGCTGTCTACCAAGGATGGTTCCGTCAGTGGCCATAAACATGCGAGGACTTGGGAGAGAGATGATGAAGGGCGGAGGAAACGGCAGCTTTTGTGACAGCAGGTGGTAGGTAGTTGATTTGATGGTAACTCTTGCGAGTCAAGGCACATGTTGCATAGTTGGTGCTACATTGAACCTGTTAGGAAATCAGAACGTCTGCCTTTTGACAGGCCTTTAGGCCCCTACCTATGACAGTAGGGCCTATAAACTTACTGCAAAAAGAAGTCTGGGGTGCACTGTTGTGGTGACTCACTAGTAGTGCTCTGCGAGTAGATTGTCGTAACACAACTTGGGAAAGTATCACAGAATAGTGGATTACCTGTAAGGTTGGTATGAGAAATCGACCTGGGCGAATATCCATATATTTGGCTGAAAAGATATTGGTGGCTACTGTGTGGGAGGGTGTGTGCTTCAGGGGGGGGTTTGAGAGAGAGGTGGCAATTAATGTGGGAAAGAGAGCATGCATTAAAAATGTAGAAATAGCATCAGTATTAAATCGAGTGTTATTTGAGCATGTGCATGGGGGGCCTGGGGGAAGCCATGTTGGTGTAGTTTGTATGCATGTGAGCGATGTGTACAGCTTAAAAGCAAGCCCTTGCTATGCATGTTGGCCATGGGTTTGAACATTATGGATGACTATTGTACTGTATTTTTATGTTGAAACAATGGGATGGATCCATCAATGTGCATTTATTAATAGCTAGCCGTTGCTCTGCATGATGGCCATGGGTTTGAACGTTGTAGGTGGCTAGTGCGGTGCTCTCTTACGTTTATACAATGGATGATCATTACCTAGTCCTTGCTTGTGATGCCTCCATAACGAATTGGTTGTAGCTTAGTTCTCACCATGCTTGATGCCATGGGAATGAGCCTTGCATGTTGCTATCGTGCAGCTTTCTTATCTATCTATTTATACATATTAAAGGTCAGTGAAAGGAACACAGTGTTGACACGTGGCAAGCAGGTCAATATGGGGGTACCTTGTAGCAGGTAAGAATGTGGAAATAGTATTTTTGGTGTGAAACTTAGCAAGGAAGACAAGGCCAGCTGCTATTTTAAATTATGTTCATATTTTATACATTGTACGAATTATTTTTTTGGGCATTTGAGGTGAAGTTATTTGGAGTACTATCTTTGCTTGATCTTTTTGGCTGGACTTCCAAGTTTTTTAGTTCTAAGGCCATTTTCGTAGAATGGTCTTGCTTGCTGTCAATCGCCTACAAAAATTTGTTTAATCGTTCGGAGATGTGATGGGGTCTTGGTGTGGATGAGGTGGGGTCTCTTCTTGAAGTAGTTGCCTAATAGCTCATGCTATCTTAGCATTTCTTTTGTGGCATGCAGCGTTCATGGAATAAGGTACAAACCTTATTGTTACCATGGGTTGGTGTATAATTGTTAAAAGATTGACATTTTATGAAGCAAGACACACGAGCATGCATTGACGATGAAGATATGGAAGGTTGATGACATTTGAAGTAAAAACATTTTTTCCTCGAAGGGTGAAGGGTGGACATTGTCCCAAAATTAGAGAAATGCCCAAAATTTGACACGAGTGCTTGAATGCTTGTATACTATGACTAATAACGACCAATGCCATAGTTCATTGTTCAAGTGTTTGAGTCATATGTTGATTTCCTCATCTTGTACATATTGTGTACTCGGTCAAGATGTATATAGAGCGCAATAGATTGGACATTCCTTAGCTCCTAGTCTAGGTAGGCTTGTGTGGACTTAGGGAAACCCTAATAAGGTTTCACATGTATTGTAATATTTTTGTGTTCAAAACGTGGAAGGTGTACAAATGCATAGGACAAGCTTGTGTTCCTACTTCCCTTGTCGTGATTGTGAGTTATTGCATTATTTGACATGGTATTGAAGCTTCATAGTTCAACTTCTAATGGACGTGATTCACGTGAGGTAGAGTATATGTTGAGTGTAAGGGAGGGTATGGTTAGTTGGAGTCAACATTTTGCCTCAATCTTGGCAGAGACAAAGGGGGCTTGGTAGGTGTAAGTCGTCGGAGGCCAATTGCTATGTCTACATGGACATCGGGGCCTAGTTGAGCTATATTTGCATTTTGTAGCAGGCTATGGTTGTTGGATGGAGAGATAAGGTGCTCGAGGTGCAGCAATGGAGTATCATGTCTTGGGCACTTAATTAGGATCTAGTAGTGCATAGGAGTATCATGTCTTGGGCACTTCATTAGAATGTAGCAATGCATAGGGGGCAATGGGATCCACATCCTTAGAACTGAGGGGTATAGAGCATTGATCCCCATTGGGACCTTGTCGCGATGGAGGTGCCAAACTTCCACCATTCACATGGGCCACGTTCGGGTCTACAATATCATGATGGGCAAGCTTTTATTTATATTGCTTGTGCATAGCCTATGGATCAGCCCATTTGGTGAGTGGGATTTGGCATATCTTGAGTAGATTATGACATATGGAAGTGGCCTCGGTAATGGCAAGTGCGAAGAGCTGATCGATTGTGGTAAGAGTTGGGTGAAATCATAATGGCATGCCACTTGGCCTTGTAAGACTCCCTTTGGTGCTTTTCCTTGTCCTTGATTGAGAAATCAAACTCGTGGTTAGCCCTATTGTATAGGCACACCTTGGCCAAAAGATAGTCATAGGGAATCACATGGGCTTGAGAATCGATGTGATTTGCAGCCACCCCCATGGTTCAAAAATGCATCTGGAGGTTCTTGTGTCTAGGGATGGCATGAAGGACATTAGTAAGGGTATGTACATCTGAGGGTAGTACTTTAGATGCTAGAAGGGGCTCTGCATCAAGGACTTTTGAGGATGAGGTTTGGGTGGCCACATCATCCCAAAACCTGAGGGAAGAATTATTTTCTAGAAAGAGGGAGTGACACAAAACAAAGTGGACGGAATTGGTGGAGAGAGATAGGACAACTTGATAGCAAGGTGAGCAATAGAAGTGCTAGGGCAGTGGCCTTGTCATCAAGAAGTGCAGTTGGGGTTGTGGCTTGTTTGGCCCCTACCATGGCGAGAGTGGTCTTAGATCCAAAAGCTATTTTTCTAGAAGTTGCAAAGTCGTTTGGTCCTTAATAGTGGCCCAATGCCTACTTGTAAATCTAGAGCTTTAAAGTAATCATTGGCAATAATACCTTTAGTTACAACTTGGCGGAAAGCATCGGCAACACCATTGATTTGCACATGATTTGTGCACCTACAACCTGCCTCCTAATTATAACTCGTTCTCAGAGCTATGCACCTATGGCAATCACTATGTACATCATGTAACATAATAGGTTTGTTAATAGAAGGGGATTTTGTAATTTTGGAGACTTACTGGCCATTTTCGGATAAGAGGGGGTTTAAAAAGTAAAAATCTAAAGCAAAGGATGGTCTGCATGTTGCTCAACAACTTTTTCATGACTTAAAAATACTTATCTTATGTAATTACGATATGTTTTAAAAATACTTATCTAATGTAATTACGGTATGTACATTTATGGAGGGGACCAAAGTACCACATCTATATGTAGGAAGAGGGGTAAACAATCATACCAAAGCATGTAAAATTCTGAACATAGAGGTATTTAAAATGTGACCTTGCTATAGCACAATTTTTATGGGTTTTTAGAGTGGCCACCGCATGGCTATCCACCATTTCTTTTAATAGTTTGCATTTCCAATATAGGTCCACTAAACATTTTTGATTGCATTGCTTTGCATAGACACACAAACACAAAGACATATACATAACATACAAGTTTACACACAACCATGGAAGCTCTTTTAACACATCCAAAATATCTCTGATTGTCAACTACAATCAAGGAATAAAGAGAAATGCCATCCTTAAAACCTATACCCATGGAAAAGTACTATGATCATCCTATAGCTTTGACACATCCAAATATATATAATTATCACCTAAAGTTGAGGAATAGAGAGAAACGTCATCCTCCAAATGTATACCCATGGAAAAATACTCATCACCCTAAACTCAAGACTATGTGCTCACCATCACATCCATTGAGACTCGTAGTCATGGTGCACAAGTTCCCTAGTACACAAGATATCAAAAGTAGCAAACCAGTATGATCAGGACAAAATGACCAATATTTTTGTGTATAATATGACATGTCATTAATAACATAGAACAAGGGGGCTTAAGGCCCATGGTTGAGGTGGCAATCTTTTCCTTGTACAACCCATATATACCCCCTCGAGTAGATTATGCCACATGGAAGTGGCCTCAATAATAACAATTGCAAAGAGCTAATTGATTTGCGGTAAGAGTTGGGTGAAATTTGCTAGTAGGGTCTATAAGGTTGGCTTAACTTCATAATGGCACGTAACTCAGCCTTGTAAACTCCCTTTGGTGCTTTTCCTTGTCCATGATTGAGAAATCAAACTCGTGGTTAGCCCTATCATATAGGCACACCTTGGCCAAAAGATAATCATAGGGAATCGCACGGGCCTTGGAATTTGTGTGATTTGGAGCCACCCCATGGTTCCATTTGGAGGTTCTCGCATCCAGGGAAGTCATGGAGGACATCCGTAATGGTATGTACATATGAGGGTAGTACTTTTGATGCTAGAAGGGTATTTGCATCAAGAATAATTTTCAAGGATGAGGTCTAGGTGGTCACATCATCCCAAAACCTCAAGGACGAATTCGTTTCTAGAAAGAGATGGAGTGATACACAAAACTAAGTGGATGGAAGGGGCCAAGAATTGGTAGAGAGAGACGGGGCAACTTGATAGCAAGGTCGAGCAATAGAAGTGCTCGGTCAGTGGACTTGTCATCAAGAAGTGCAAATATGGCTTGTTTGGTCCCTACCATCGCAGGAGTGGTCTTAGAGTCGAACTTGTTTCTCTAGAAGTTGCAAAGTTGTTTGGTCCTTAATGGTGGCCCAATGCCTACTTGTAAATCTGAAGCTTCAAATTGAGATGCATTGGCAATAACGCCTTTAGTTACAACTTGGTCGAAAGCATCAGCAACACCATTGATTTGCACATGATTTGTGCACCTACAACTTGCCTCCTAATTATAACTCGTTCTCAAAGCTATCACCTATGGCGATATTGCATACATAATCTAACATAATAGGTTTGTTAATAGAAGGGGATCTTGTAATTTTCAAAAACTAATGGTCTTTTTTAGATAAGAGGGGGTTTTAAAAATACTTATCTAATGTAATTAGTGAATGTTTTATCGAAAAAATACTTATCTAACGTAATTACAGTATGTTCATTTATGGAGGGGGATTGAAATCCAAAGTACTGCATCTATATGTATAGAATAAGGGTAGACAATTATATAAAAGCATGTAAAATTCTAAACATAGGCGTATTAAAAATGTGCCCTTGCTTGCACATTTTTAATGGGTTTTTAGAGAGTGACCACCGCAAGGCTATGCACCATTTCTTTTAATAGCATGGATTTTAGACTCTGCATTTCCAATATAGGTCCACTAGACATTTTTGCTTGCATTGCTGTGAATAGGCACATAAATATAAGTGCACACACAATCGTGGAAGCATTTTTAACACATCCAAAATATCTCTAATTGTCAACTACAATTGAGGAATAAATAGAAATGTCATCCTCAAAACCTATACCCATGGAAAAGTACTATGATCATCCTATTGCTTCAGTTGAGGAATAGAGAGGATGTCATCCTCCAAAGTTATACCCATGGAAAAGTACTATTTCCCACCTTCCTACCCCCCTACCTAGTCCCCCCCCCCCCTCATTCAATTCCTTTCCCTAATATTTCCCTCTTTTCTCCCGTTCTCGTTTCTAGCCCTTCTTTAATTTATTTTTCACGTTTTCCTCAAGCACCCCTTATGTCTGTCTTCTCCTTTTTCAATTTTCCCTTTTCCCTTATTTTCCTTTTTTCCTTTTTTAATTTAATTTATTTTTCAAAATTTCCCCTTTTTAATTTTTTATTCTCCCCTTTATTTTCTTTGTTTTTCATTAATTTATTCCCTTTTTATATATATACTTTTATCTTTCTTTTCTATTTTTTATTTTTTATTTAACCTTTTTTAGTCTCCTTTGTTTTTCACCTTTTTTAATTTATTCCCTTTTATATATGTTTTTCTTTTTTTAATTTTAAAATTTCCCTTTAATTTTTTGATTTATTACTTCTTAATCCCCTTTTTTCCTTATCTCTTTCTAATTTTCTTGATTTAATTTTTCGTTCTCTTGATTTATTACTCCTCTAATTTCCTTTGTTTGTTTACTCTTTTCTTATTTTTTTAACTATGTTTATTTTTCCTTTCCTTTCCTCTTATTTTTGCTAGGCCCCTTTATCTCTCACTAATAAACCCCCTAGGCCCTAACCCTTTATTTCTCCCTCTACCCGAATTAACGGCGCGATTGTTGACCTTCTGCTTCCACACCTTACGACGTGTCACATGCTCCTTGTTCAAATTTTGTGCTCCTCTATCTAACCTTAAATACCCCCTCCTCTTCTCTAGTACTCTATGCCCTCATTTACCTCACTTGCACGAAATCCTGAGTTTGGAACCTCGCTGTTCACTGTGGGTGGTTGTTGCTGGTCGTCCTGCTCAGAGTGCTTCCCCACACATGCTAGTGTGGCTATCTCAACCCCACTAGCAGGCAAGTCTCATAGCCCCATGGGGGGCTAGGGTTGGGTGAGAATGCTAAGCTGGCATTGCAGCTCTAGCTTAGCATCGTGAAATTTCAGGATTCTGGCTCAACCTTGCAATGCCCAAAGCTCCTCATTGGCCCAAAAGTCTACTGGCTATGGGATTAGTTGTAACAGCGTGCAACTTGCATTAAGCTGCATTAAAGAAGAACTTCAAACCTTCACGGGGATGCATTTCTGGAAATGTTGGCTGGGTAGTAGCCTGCTAAAGATTACAACAGTAGAACCAACGTGGGGAGGTCCTCTTAGTACTTTGGCCATCCTACTCCTCGCTGAGTGCTCCTCACTATCCACAAACTCCACACCCACATCTCACGCCTTGTGCGCCTACATCTCGTTGTCCACACCTACTTCTCGCACCTCGTGCGAACGAAGTCCCCCAGTCATGCCACCACTTCCCTCCAATTTCTCGATGGATTCATAGGTCCCTTCCATGCATTAATGGTCATTTTCTCTTCTCCCCCTTCTAATAATCTATTCCCTTCTCTATTAATTTAACCCCCCCTTTTTTTTTCATGTTTCGGGTTAAAAAAAAAACACCTCACTAGGTTTTATTACATTTATTTAAGTTCATCTCTGTGTTTTTTACCCTTTTAATTAAAAAAATATTCTTGTCCCTCCTCCGTTAATTTTTCCACCTCCCATTCTGAATATTACCCCCCCCCCCCTTTCCCCCCTTTTCTTCTTTATCTCTCTCTCCTCGTTTCTATTTATCTCATTTTTTCCTTTATTGACACATTTAGTTAAGTTCTTTATAGATCGCTATTATCATTCCCACTTTTTATCCTCCCTCTTAGTTTCCCTCCTTTCCTCCTCATAATTTCCTCAATTTCCCCCTCTAATTTGTTATGGCACTTACCTATCTATAATCTTTCTATTCCTTCTTCTCCTCCTTCCCCTTAATGTCCCTCAATTTTCCCCTTATTCTCCCTCAAATAGATTATTTACATTTTTTCTTTTTTCACTTTTTTCACTTTTTTGTTCTAGTGCTGTATTTAAAACTCTCATTTAAGTTCTTTTCCCTGCACCTCTACCAATTAAATACAATATGTCCCCTTGGCCTTGGCCATATATTACTTAATGTTTCATGGGACCGCCTAGGTGGAGGGGTGGCACATGGAGATTCCATGCCATCTCACCATACTATATTGTTTGTTCCATGGACTATGTACAACACACTTATGGGTCCTCTTACTTGGAAGGGTGGCACATGGACATGCCCTGCCACCTCAACCTCGGGCCCTTACCACTCCATATTATATTCTACTAATGCCACACACATATATTCACTTCTACTTATTACATTTACAATGGAAAATTTTTTAGCGGTAATAGATTCCCCCCCAGGTTACATTTTGGCTCCTGATAAGGCTTAGTAGTCACCTTTTCTGGTCATCACATGTTACATTTTGGCTCCTGAGATAAGGCTTAGTAGTCACCTCACCTGGTGCCTCCACTTCCTTGTTATCTAGCTCTATGATCTAAGTTTTAGCAAGAGACATGATGGAAGACTCTTTTGTACTCTAAAAAATAGCTATAGCTATGCTTGCAATTTTACATTATCATAAGTTTACAAGAAATATTGATTTGGATGAGTCTTTGTACAAAGGATCTATCGTGGCCTTTTCAATAATTTAATTCTACCTTTTCAGTGAGTTAAGTACAAATGGACGATCCAAACATTTGCTTGTTTGAATGTCCTTTTCATCATTACTATGCTTTAGGTTTACGATCTAGTGTCCAAAGTTAAGATCTAGGGTTTAGAGTCTATTAAGGAATGGTTTCAATTTTGGAGTGGCCAGCTCACCTACCACATGGCGCTTGCTTCATGATGCTATTTGAGGCTTCCTCAAAAAATTGCAGAGACCCCAAGGGGTCCCCTACAAAAGGTATACAAACCCTATATGGTGACTTTCCCTACATCCTGTTATGCAGAGACCTTGCAAAAACCTTTAGAAAGTTTCCTGAGTAGTTTTTTGCAAGCCTGTAGGTGGTTTTGGAGGAAAAAGACGTTTTTGAAGATTCCCATGTTTCTTTCGACAACTGAGAGTTTGGAATGACTTGTAGAGGCAACCATTTCTTGCTTTTGGTTTCCATTGTACTTCGGGAAGTCAAAACTCCTTCATCCTTGAATTTGGGATCATTTCATTGGATTTTTGACTCGATGTCTCTACTTAAACGTTTTTCTACCAGTGTGTTGGAACTCAAGATAGCGAGTTGCATAGATCTACATCATTGCGCTTTGAGATAGCACCTCTTCTAGAGCTACACACACAAATATACATGATCTTTAAAAACTCACAAAAGGAAAAGATAACAAGCGCGTTGTTTGGCACAAAATGTTTTTTTCCCCCGCTTCTGTGCCTCTGCGTCGCTTTCCTTGCCTCCATCCTGTTCTATTTGGGTCGTGATTTTTTTTCCAGTGCATTCGTGCGTCGCTTTCTTTCACGCTTTCTCTGTCTGCGGATTTGCTTGTAGGTCCGTGCACTTCCCATGCTATGGATCAACGAAGCCTTTGCTTTGATACCACTACAATGAGAATTTCTCGACGAAAGTGCAAAGCATCGAAAACACAGCGAAAACTATACACATAAATATGCATGATCTTTCAAAACTCACAAATGGAAAAGATAACAAGCACATTGGGTGGTGCAGTGTCCCCCCATAGGAGTGGTGCTCATCTTCCACTTCCTATGTATTTGATTGATTCAATAATTTCAAGCAACAATTGGTACAAGCTCATGTACATCTCCTCCGTGCACGAATTGGAGATAAGCCACATAAACCTTTCCAAAATAGCTTGCCTTTTCTAGAAATAGAGTTTGTTTCCTTAGGCCAAGCCTCTAATGTTCCAAAAAATAAAAATAATATGCTTAGGCTAAGCCTCTAATTTCAAAAGCTAGGCTTTCGGAAGTAAGCCTTGTTTATTCCCCACATCACTGGTTGCGCCTTACGTGCACAAAAATGCTTGTCGCCAATAGCCATTGCCCGATTAGTTGCTCTTCCCTTGAATTCGCAACATCTATCAATAATGCAAATATTTAAAGCATAAGAAACGTTGGAATCAATCACCAATATTATTCAATCTTTTAGTATTTACATGATGCAAATCAACAAATCATAGATGAATGGTGCACACATGCGACACATACCATCACATGGTGCACACAGTGCTACACATGCATAAAGCCATACAGATGGTGAGCACACTGCTACACATACCGTCATCGCGTAAGTGGTGCACACACTGCTACACACTCATACTACCATAGCCATATATTTAGCCATGCAAACGGATGGTGCACACATTGCTACACATATCGTCTCCCATCATATAAGTGGTGCACACTAGTAAAGTCTATCTGAGACATGAATGCCTCCCGCATTTGTTCCCTTGAGTGAATCTATGATGGTTGTTGCGGTAGTAATTCTGAACAGACATGCAACATTTTTTTGCGGAGCTCCTCATTGTCAACCTCAGTAGTTTGTATTTGTTCTGATTGAGGACCCCACAAAACAATAGATATGCAGAAGGTACAACAATACAAAGATGCCAAAATCACCCCACTTTATTCATCCATAGAAGTGGTCAAAAGCAGCTCAGAATGAGCATAAGCGCTTTTGCAGATGCTGGGCAAAACACAGCAAATGATAACTATCAAACGACTTAGAATGGAGGGCAAAATTGATGCTGAGGTATGGGCTCCTATGTGCCTCAAAGAGGTCTTCAGTTGGATGCTTAATAGCCTTGCAAATGAGCCCTTTTTTAGTGTTGGAGGGGCCAGGGTACAAGACGATCTTGAACCCCAAGCAGTCAACCAGGGGAAGGAATGACCCAACTAGCAACTAACTAGGGTCTGTAAAGACCACACCTCACCTGATTGACCTGACCTACTGGTCGGTCGAGCTGACAGGTCTGCTCACCTAGTTTCTCTGGCAGGGTAGCCAATTGAGCAACCTGTCACGTGCACATGCACCTAACCTAACCCCGCATCAAACTGTCAAATATTAGAGCTAAAGTGTGCAACCCTAATCTGCTACAAACAGCCTCAAAATGAGGTCTATTGCACATATAAGTCCCTCTACCTACCCATGCCAACCTCCAAATCTAGGCCCCTTTTCCTCCTCATATCGGGGCTCACAGGTGGGTTACTGATGTCTAATAGAGCGGATTAATATGGATCAACCCAAAGGCTATGTTATTTCATGCAAGGATAATTTTTCGATGCAAACTTTTAAAGTCGCTTTATGGCCTGCTGTGAGCTTCTAGACAATGGAAGAGTAGGAAAGAGTTGTTGTCAAATCCTCATATTGACACATCGTCTTCTCATAGGCTTTGCTAAACAATTGCTTACAAATGTCAGGCCAAACTTGCACTCTAATTGCCTATGAAGGATATGGGATAGCTTCCTTACGTTCTTGGTTTTGAACATGAAGATGAGAAGGGAAACTTAAATACACTCGAACATGCCAAGATGGTTTTATAATAGCTTAGGATGCATGAGGCAAGCCCATGGATACTCCAGCTGAATGCAGTATGAAGCTGACACAACATGGCAACTCTCTAGATACAAAATCAAAGGAGTGCTGTCAGCTCATAATATACTTGAAAATTACACAGTCAAACGCCATCCATGATGCCACATGAAGTTCTCAAATACATCAAAGGAACCATTGATTTTAGTCTCAAGCATGACAGCCAATCTTAATTGATCTCATCCTCGTTAAGAATGCATGGGGGCTCTATTTTCTCATACAAGAGATAATAACAAGGCATCAAAGTCCTCTATTCCTTGTGGTGATATTGGTGTGGTGGCTTCCTCTATTTCTTGTGGTGAGATCGGTGTGGAGGCTCCCTCTTGTTGTATCTCAAATCCAATGATGATGGCTAGTATATGGGCAATGCAACTCTTGCCATTATGGATCTTTAATATGTATTTTCTTAGCAACATGGATATATGTTGAGCCCAATCTTGTACTTTTTGCCTACTAAGAAGTGTGAGAGTTTTTACTTACATGAACTATTTTCTCACTCCCTTGTGATTAAAATTTCAGCCACAAACTTGGCTCCTTATTCGCATATTGGGTCCAAAATTATATCATGATGTATTCCCTCGCTTTGTGTCTCTGTGCCATGAGGGAACTAGCCCTGAATTTATAAGAACATTGCATCTAGATTTTTCATTGGATACTCTTCTTTTGGATATGGAAATATAAAAGAATCCTGAACTATTGATCTACTTAGGGTATGTATAGGCTTCTGATTATGTGTCAATGTGCCATACTTATCTACCTCCAACTCTTTGCTTGATATCTTGTTATGAATTAAGTGATTGTAAGAAGGTGCATGCATCGGATGACATGTCAAACATAGAGACTCTTGGCCATACAAGTAGTCTTGACCTTTCTTTTATTGTTTCCTTGCTGGCTCAAACATCAAAGTGATCTTAGTCTACATTCTGCATGGTTGATGGCTCTACCTCTAGTTTTCTTGATTGTAGCTTCTCCAGGGCTTATGGTATCTCTTCTTGGCATGTTTTATTCATTTCTTCATCAATTGTTAATGTGTAGAACCACCATCCTAGGTCGTTTTTGGGGTTAACCTTATTCTAGATCTTGTTCTTCTTTACGTTGGTGATTGGGGGGGGGGTGTCGATGTTGAGGATGTGGAAGTTTGATGTGGTGTCACTTTGACAATGGTGATGTAGGTGTTGACGTGTCTTCATCCTGGCATTTGCATACATAGATTAGCACCCTCTTGGACAATGACTGGTGCCAACAGTGCTGATTCTTTTGTGAGTGGCTAGTGGATTTTACTCTTTTTCTATGATGAGGGTTCCATGAGTGTGAACTAAATCAAGTTTCTCTTGGGGATTTATTTATGCAATTTATTCGTGGTATGTCAAATGTGTGAGTGCTTTATGCATGACTAGTGAGGCATTGTTAACTACATTGGTGGCAATGCCATTTGATGAGATGATGGCAAGTCCATAGAGCTAGGATTGTGCCTTCGAGCTGAATGGGCCCAACTTTGATTGTAAAGAATGAGGAAAGAGAGTGGTATAAAGAGAACATGGTTGGCCCTCCCTCCATGACTTTGGTCTTTAGTTGTTGATTGCAAGTTTGAGGAATAGAATCTCTCTCTTCCTTTCAAGAGTAGTGTTTATGTCATTCTTGCTCTCACCTCTTGTGAATGCCACTTACCCCCTTCCACCTTCTTTCTTCTCATTGCATTATCCTTCCCCCCTCCTCTTCTTGCCTCCCTTCTTCTTGCTTTCTGCATCTCCTCTTTCCCTTTGTGGATTCACATTTGCAATGACTTTGGGAACCATTGGAGTGACACCCGTGGACCATTTAGATTCCACAAGGATTAGGTTGGAGTAGGAGGATCCACCGGCATTCCTTTAAGATCCCCACGAAACATGAGACACCATTGGAGTACACATTTTTGGCATTGTTGTTGGGGAGTTAGAGGTATGCCTTTTCTTGCATGTGCTTCTCCCATGACCTCTTGTTTTCCAACACTTTGTAGCTTGGCAAAAAGTAGTTTGTTTGGTGTTTTGGAAAGGTATGAGTTAAGGAAAGAGGAAAAGTGAGTGAGAAGAGAGATAGGTAGTCATTTTGAGTTGTTTATAGGTGCTTTATGAAGTTTGTAGTTGCACAAATCTAGGAAAGGGTCAAGGAGATCATTGCTAAACCTTGTATGCTACCAAACCTTAGAGAAAAGCTAAAAAGTTATGTTTGGGGAGAGTTTCATGGTCTTGGAAATGACAAACCTTCCTCATTTTGAGAAAAACACTCCATTTTGCTTCAAATTTGCTTGTTTTTTATTGTTCCATGTTGCTTTATGTTTATAAGTAGGTAAAAAAGGTAGGGAAGTGTCCCCCTTGGACCCTGAACTTGGTTACCCCCCTCGGACCCTAAAACCAACACAAAAGCCATCGAAACTTTGAAATCTGTAAAACTTCCATCGACAACATAGTCTCAGGAAGATAGG
Organism: Dipteris shenzhenensis; assembly: GCF_047967505.1. Taxonomy (NCBI): domain Eukaryota; kingdom Viridiplantae; phylum Streptophyta; class Polypodiopsida; order Gleicheniales; family Dipteridaceae; genus Dipteris; species Dipteris shenzhenensis. Next base: position 3,782,516 of record NC_141597.1, read on the forward strand.
ATGGGTCAACCTTAACCCAATGCATGTTGAATTATAACCTAGTGCACGTTGGGTTAGCTTTTACCATTTGACATAGTCTGATACTTTGACATCTGACAGAATCTTACAATTGGCACATTAATTACACAAAATCTAATCCAAAATAGGAGTAGCCCCTAACCTAGCACACACTGTGTTAGCAACCTAGTGCATGCTAAATTAGCTCTGACACACTAAAATTGCAAAGTTAGCCATAAATAACAAAAGTCATTGTTGAATTAATAACCCAATACACATTGAGCTAGCAATCCAGCACATGCCGAATTAATAACTTAGTTCATGTTGAGTTAGCAACCCAATGCACACTGAATTAGCTCCTAAATTGAAGGTTCACTAGTTGCAGATTTAGACAAAATGATAAAATTTGCATATAGATAGGATTGAAATAAAGACACAAGGGACTATTGCCCCTTGACCCCGCGTCAAAGTGGAATCAACTTGGAGTTAGGTCCGCAACTGTACCAACAACCAACACATGCACTTGAGATCAGGAAGAGTCCTAGGAGCTAACCTTAAACCAAGGATAGTTCCTGGAATACCCTCTTGTCGACCTACACACCTAGCTTTGCATCCTTAAGTTTTCCAAGCACTCAAAAGTCACTTCTTATGTCATGCATGAACCACCACAAGGTGACCTGTCTAGCTCAGAAGAGTCCATGAGCCTAGATGGAGACGTGGGAGAACCCTCCAATGTTAGATCTTTAATGGCTCCAAATGATACCCAATCTACTAACCCTTCTACAAAAGCTAGATTAAGGGACACCTTTTCCAACATGATGGGTAGACTTGGACTAATTGAACCCATGAACATGTTAAACCAATTTGCTAGGCAGAATAGGATGCAAGTAGAACCTCAAATGTTAGCCCAACCATTTCTAGTAGAAGAAATATTTAGGGAACCAGGTTCCACTTCTAGTTGTAGAAGAGTGTGGGATAAAAGAGATGCATCATGGCACAAAGAGTGAGAGCACAAGTGAGGCCAAATCCATTGTATTAGAATGAAGGAATGACCTCCATTTTATAGAAAGAGAGGATGGTGTAGGCACCTCCCCTATATCAGTGGCAATCAGCCCCTACATCAGTGGGACTGGCCTAAAATCAAAGGAACCTCCCATGTGGGGGCCTTTGGCTTACATCATCACTTAGGTCACACACTAGACACATCATAGCACTAGATGTGCCTTTACAATACACAAACACACACACACACACACACACACACACACACACTCATGTGACTCCCCTAGATACACACATGCACCATAGAGCAAGCCCTTGACCATAGTTATCCCAACATACCTCCCTCAAGGGTTTGCCTCTTGCAATGTCAAGGATACATCTAGTCTAATAGTTTCTCATGCCATCTCATGGTGGTCACACATGGCCATCTCATGGTAGTCAAGGATAAATCTATGTCTAGGATCTCATGCTAGCAAAGGTACCCAAGGGTCAAGGTTTACAAAACTGGGATAGACCAAACACATATCACATGGCCTACATCATATGGTGACTAGAGGTGATTTACAAAACATATGACATTCTTTTTGGAGTACTACTCCAGGCAAAGAACCTCAAAATTTGACCAAGTGATGATAAACAAAAATTCAAAGACAAGTTGCTCAAAAGGCAAAGTCCTTGTCTTCTACTACAAAGTTGGATGCTTTTGTTGCTAATGGAGTTCTCTCTTTAACCAGATTTGACATAGTCCTCTTCTTCTCATTGCAAAACTTTTCAGAGTGATTATTCTTTCCACAATATGAGCAAGGGTTGATTCTATAACAATCCTTCTCAAGGTGATTGTTTTTCCCATAGTGTTTACAAGCCTTGTACTTGCTCTTTGAAAACCTCACTGCAAGTGCCTTTGTATGCATTTTGCCCATTCTTGAAGTGTTCTTTCTTTCCTCTTCTTGTAAGGCACTAATGATGCCTTCTAATGAGGGTTGAGGAAGATTCTTCAAAGTAGTAACCACATAGTCAAAATCTTGAGGCATGCTCTTTAAAAGCACTTCCATAGCATCATCCTCAGTGACATGGGAATTAATTGAAGCTAGTTGTGTCATAATACTTCTCATAGTGTTGACATGGGCAACAACATTATCTCCCTCCATTTTAAGTTCAAAGAACTTAAATTTTCACATTTAATTTGGAAGTATGAGAGCTAGCACCAAACAATATGTCTAACTTGTGCCATGCTTTAAGAGGGGATTCTAAATCTGAAATGTGGTGTACATAGTCATCACCCAAACCTAATGCAATGATGGCATAGGCTTTCTCAATTCTCTTTGCATCTATAGGTGTAGAAGTAGAGTTAGTGGTTTTTCCTTTACCTTTTGTTGTAGTTGATTCACCTTCCTGAGAGGTTTGAGTTTCTTCCTTGACTAAGTCCCATACATTTTCCTTCGTAAGCATAAACTTTATCTTCATCTGCCAAGTATGGAATCCTTGGCCATTGATGAGAGGGTCTTACCTTTGTTAGGCAGTGTCTACTCTCTTACAAAATGACTAATTTTGTGGAACAAAGAAAACTCCCTCACCATACAAATGTAGATTGCTAGAGATAAATTCAGAGAATCCTAATTGTTTAGCATACTCATACCCTATTGGCTTCTCCCAAAGTTTCTTGGCTGGGGTCTTCTTCACTTTGAATTTTGTCCTTCTTGTAGTCTTCTTCAAGTGATTAGCATTTGAAGATCCCTTAGAGCTTGGCATTTTGACAAAAGATTAGTCCTAACTGAATTTCAAACTGAAAGTGCATTCTCTGAAGTATACTTTGGCATTATTTTAATCCTCAAGCATCACACTAGCATTTACTCTAGCATCAAATGCCCAAAACTGTAAAAAATGCATTACAGTAGACTAGCTCAACTTGGAGGGCAAATTCACACAACTGAAGAAGAGTTTGAGAGGGCTTTCTATGTAAAACTAAAGCTTGAATACCCAAGTAAGTTCACCACAGAGCATTGTTGAAATAGTGTGCCTTTTTGTCTGGGAGAGTTGCGCATTATTTGACTATCTTTTCTGTGATTTCTCCTTGCTCTAGCAAGAATTGGCCTTCAAAATTCATCAGCAGTAGGCTCTAGGCATGGACCAACTTGTGCTAGAAGGGCTCAGGCAATGGTTGAGCAGAAAGGCAAAATTGTGTGTTTTGACATTTCAACTTGCTTGGATCAGCATGGGTGGAATACACCATCTCTGGGAGAATGCTCTAAGCCAGAAGAGTGCCCCATAGTGTAGAAACTCCAGTTGGAAGGGCCTGGAAAAAGTCACAAGGAATGGGGAGAATAGAGCTAAGCAAATTCTAAGAAGGAAGGAGGAAGAAAGCTCAAAAAGAGGTTTTAGAGAAGATAAAGAGGTGGCACTACCAAAATGAGTTCTACAAAGCCTACTAGCTCTGATGCCAAATGTAGAAGAGTGTGGCATAAAAGAGATGCATCATGGCACAAAGAGTGAGAGCACAAGTGAGGCAAAATTCATTGTATTAGAATGAAGGAATGACCTCCATTTTATAGAAAGAGAGGATGGTGTAGGCACCTCCCCTATATCAGTGGCAATCAGCCCCTACATCAATGGGGCTGGCCTAAATCAAAGGAACCTCCCATGTGGGGACCTTTGGCTTACATCATCACTTAGGTCACACACTAGACACATCATAGCACTAGATGTGCCTCTACAACACACACACACACACACACACACACACACACACACATGTGACTCCCCTAGATGCACACATGCACCATAGAGCAAGCCCTTGACCATAGTTATCCCAACACTAGTTGTACTCCCTTAGTTGATAACCATTTTAACCAACCACCTAAGGGAAGGGAAGATACTTACCAATAGGAAACCCATGACCCCCACGGACAGAGAGAATACCCAAACCTTGCCATTGAGAAACAACAACTTGCCAAGGCACACCACAATTGCCAAGAAAGATTTGAGCAATGTCTCAAGGCAAGCAAGGGACTAGACACCATCCATCCTAACTACCAAACTACCAATAGATAACCAAAAGCCTCCCATGTACTCAAAAGAGTGGACAAGGAAGGATCACAAGGTTCATCAGCAGGTTGAAGGAATATGATGTTTGAGGAGGACCCTACATGGAACCCCAAGCAAAGGAAGAGAACAACATGTCCTTTTGTGGGTTTGAAGAGCCATAGTCAATGGGATATGAACCAATCACACAACCCAAGACATGGATGCATGAGCTACATTCCTATCCCACTGAGATCAAAATGCCCATTGCAAGTCTATTATGGGGAAACAAAATTCTTTGGAGAGACCTCTCCACTGAATGAATGGGCAAATGGTTACCCAAGAACGTGTGAGCCCCAAAGTGGTAGAACCCCCTGTTGAGGATCAAAACCTTGTTAAGGTACCAAGTTAACAAGTTGGTCCAGTACTTTGAGAGTAATGACACTAACATAGTGTTGTCCCTATGCCAACATGGACTTAGGTAGTATAGAATGTGTGTGTAGAGTAGCGGCAAAGCTCCGCTTGTACTTGCATAAGGCTAGCAATAATCTCTCTTAGGAATCCTCAACATGCAAGTTCTACTTGCGATTCCTACATGTGAGTTCTACTTGTTGCAACTCCTACATGCAAGTCCTACATGTGATTCCTACATGCATGTTCTATGTGTGAGTTCTATGTGTGAGTTCTACATGGAACTCCTACATGCAACATGCAACTTGAAACTCCTACATGCAACTTCTATATGCAAGTTCTACATGTAGAGAGAGAATGTCTGATAATTCCTACATGCATAGAGAGAAGCTCTCCAACTTCTATAAATACCCCATAATGGAATGAAGCCTAGACTCTTTGGGGCATTGTGTTGAGTTCTACTTTGGTATTCCAAGCAATTGTCTCAAGTGTCCATCCTGGGGCACCAACTCCCTTTAGTAAGAAAACCTATCAAATTCTTGAGTATGAGATGAATATAACAATATGCCATGAGTAGAAATTATTCATATTAACATGGTTGTGTTCTACACTAAAAGAGCTTCAAATATACCTTTACATCTTGAAATTTAGGTAACACATGAAAAAGTTACATTAATTTGAAAGGAGATGGGTTTTCATATTTTAGTGTATTTTTTGTTTTACCCCCCCTCCTCCAAAAGAGCCCCCCCCCCTTGGGCCTCACATATTATTAAAAATATGTACAAATCTTAAAATCTTGCATATTTTTCAAGCTATATATCTTTTTTAGTGTGGAAGGGGGGACATGAGATTTTTATATTTTTCCCTTGCATATTTGAAATTTCTAAAGGAAATCCATGAATATTATATATGGACCTTGTCCCCCCATATCCTAGATTTTGGACGAGGGTAGTAACATATTAATTTTGAGTTGGCACCCCAGGGTATTCATGCTTCCTTGCACTGCACGTCCAAAAGCATGTCCTAACCTTGAACCTCCTCCTCCCCTCTCCTTCAACCTTGTAGCCCATCCTCTCCCTCTCCTCCTCCTCATCGTCCTCCTCCTTCTCCCTTCTCCTCCTCCTCCTCCCTCCTTCTCTCTCCTCTCTCTTCTTTCCCCCATGCTCTTACACCTTCTTCCTCTCCCACTCCTATGCTGCCCCTAAACCCTTAGTTTCTCAACCATTAACCTCCATGATCTACGAGGGAGACGAGTTCTCGGCCATGTACTCTAACTTGAACCTTAGATCCTCCTTCTAACCCTTGAACCTCTTCTAAACTCTGGAACCTCTTTCTAAACCTTGGAACCTCCTTCTAAACCCTGAACCTCCCTCTAACCCTTAAACTCCTCCTAAACCCTTCAACCCCCAATGAAGGCAAAAGCTTCTGTTTCCCAACCATGATGATGCATGTCCCTTTTACCCATGCATGCACTATGTTTGCTTGCCACACTTAAGCCTATGTCTCTCACTGGAATATGACTTGAGGTCCTAGGCTACACGTATACTACAAACGACAACCCCGATATATCTGTAGGTGACAAAAAGCCTCAGAACCCTACAAACTGAGGATACCAAGCTCTTCCTATGAAAATCGTGGGAAAGAGCCAAGATTTGGCATCGCTGCTAGGGAGACTAGCATCTGAAGTAACGAGTAAACATATGCAGGTATGTGTAAAAACAAACTACTACAAAGTTTCATGAACATAACACTCAAGGGCAAGGAGAGTAAAATTGTTTCCAACTCTAGCCAAACATATCAACCCGAAGCATCAACCTTTGGTTACTACCTTAAGAAAATTTATTTATTTCTTAAAAATAAGCCACTTCATAAACAATTAGGCTAGGTAGTGGACGCGAATGCGTAGAGCTTGCAATTTTGATCATTTTAGCTTTTTATAGAAGAGCAATTCGAGCTAACCATAAAAAGTTAGCTTGGGAAGAGTTTAGGGTGTAACCCTAAACCTACACCCATTTCCTATAAAAACCCACTCCACCCCCTCATTCTTCTTCTTCACATCTTTCCTCCATCCTCCTCCCCATTGTGAGACAAGACACTCCTCCCTCTCCATCAACCGCCACCCTACTCCCATCCTCACATGGTGAGTTACTTTGAGCCCATCTCATAGCGTGATAAACTAGCTATCCACCCACCATCCATTTGTCCTCAACAATCTCATTGCATCAAGAAAGACTTGGAGAGCATTCAAGTTCAGAAAAAATGCTGCAACTAAATAGGATGCACAAAAAGGGCCCATTGCCTCAACCATGAGAACCCCTCTAGAGTTCGCAGCCATCTACATCCTCTCAACCACGGTGACCATAGGCATTTGTGGTCTAGAGCGATAGCTCTGAGGAGGATTCAGTGCATGACCAAGAAGAACAAATGCCACCACAATCACCATCGATCTACACAACCATTGACGGGGCCCAGTCATTGGAACTTGTGTGGCCATCTACATTGACTTATGCTCTTTCCAAGGCAGCAACATCTTACTCAGAGAAAAGGGGTCTGGGTAGTTTGTATGAGAGCCTAAAATCATTGGAGGATAGCCCTAAAATGACCACATATGTCAGGTACTTTCTCCATTCTTACCATGCCAGCAATGCACAGGTTGGCAAGTACGGTACCATCATTGTACATCAGAGCCCACTCAACATTATTCTCAACTGTATAGTCATTCAAAGGGCCTTCTCACTCCTAGCACAAGGTGCCAAACACCTACATGGCCTACCGATGCTAGATTTCTCAAAGTGCATCCTCTCCTCACCAAGGGCACACTATTCCATAGGGACGGCATACTACTTCGCACCATCCTTAACCCTCACCTCAAGGAAGTAGCACAATTGGTTAAGTGCGACAAGAATTGATCCCTTCCACTCTGCACATTTGTTTTGCTGAGTAGGAAACTAAAGCAAGACTAGATCCAGCACTTAGTCATCTTCTTCACAAAAAAACTAGATGGTTCATTAGGCCAAAAATGTAAAATTTCACACTTATTGGCTATAATCATCAAAAAAGAGCTATAGGAATGAGAAATGACTCTGCCCCAGTCACCAAAACCAATTGAAGAGTTGGACATTCCCTTCTCACCAGTATCGGAGCTGTCACCAACTTCTCCTACTATCACATTGGCAAATGCAGATACCTGAGAAGAAATGCCTATTCTGGAGGTTGGAGTTGAGGAATTTCCCACGAGATGCTACAGCTCGATGCGCAACTGCAACCAATATATCTCCAACAACAATAGCAACCAGAGCTTGAGGGCACCAGAGCTCGAGGCAAGATCAGAGCACCGGAGCCTGAGGCTACATCAGCACCAGCACCACGCCATGCCAGTCCATGAGCCACAAGGGGAACTAGTGCCACATCAATAGTATGACTATTGTACCCAAGTGACTGAAATACCAATGGAACAACCCCCCACAAGTACTATAGAATCATCAAGGTGGCTACATGGGCACCACTTGTATCAGTAGTATTGCCAGCCCTCATCATCGTCTGCCATTCTCCAACATCAAGCTAGCGAATGATCCAAATGTCTGAACTATTCACTAGCTTGGCCAAGGAAGAATATGCAAGAGAATTGGATAGATAGATTGCAATAGAAATTGAAGACTAATTCTAGGCAATCACCATAGAGGTCAAGGCACTACGGGTGCAAATAGATGAGAAGAAGGTAGAGACCTATCTCTGAAAAAGAGATAGTAACAAAAAAACCTACCAAGAGAAGAATAGAATCCACTTGGGAGCTACACAAGAACCTTCCTTAGTAAAACATTTGGCATCACCATTCATGGTAGCTACCCTGTCATACCAACCATGCTAGACATAATGGAAGTCACACAAGAACCTTCCAATGCAAATGATAAATTATTTCCACTTGGGCTCAAATAAAAAAAAAGACCTCTGAGACATTTTTGTCCTACTCACATGTGTTACAAAGAACAAATATCACTTTATTATGAAGATACAATGAAGTACGAACATGTAGAAGGATGTAATTGACAATGGCACAAGAAGTTGGTATTAGTAATGAACTACTACAAGCTCAAAGATATTATGATGGCAACACTCAAATGTAGATTCCTAAGCCTCATCACAATACAACAAACCACCTTCTCTTGTTCCCTCAATGGCAACTTCACCCCTCTATAGCCACCACAACAATCAAAGTGGATACCCCAGTAGTTTTAGCCTACAAGACTACCAACAAAGAATACACTGGTAGTAGCTACACAAGAATCTTCTCCTAAAAGGGGAGTATTTACACAAGAATCTATTGCAAGGTTTACAAAGGGCAAGGCACAAAGAGATCAAGGCCTTGATGTGTGCTTCCATGAGGAAATACCAAACCACTAATTCAATATAGCATTCAATCCAATTCCATAACAATAGACTCACAAGAACCTACTTCTAACAATGTAGTATATCCACAAGAATATGCTACAACAAAGGTTATGCAAACCAAGGTCTAGGGACAATCAAAGACATATCAACCCTTGATGTCCCAAGGCACTCCTCCACATATGGAACAACAAGTGGTCCTATACCAACAGCTCCAAAGCATGAGTTTGATTGTAGGGTGAATCTGATGACATCAAAATGGGATTACATAAGATTCTTGTGATCCTCAAATATTTTTCCCACCTTCATTCACTAACCCCATCATTCCTTAGATAACTCCAAATCTCCCTCTTCTTTTTATTTTTTCTTATTATTTTTCCTTTTGTTGCTTAATGCTAGTATCCCCTTTTGAGCGTCCCAATGTAAAATCAGTTTTAACTTAGAGGAATTTCCTAGAATCCAAGATGCTATAAACCTCTTTAGCCACAGTCCTCATGTTATGAGTTTGTATGGTGTATTATCAAACTCCTTTAGCTTCAATGCCTCAGACAAATAGAGCTCTAGATCATGCCATAACCTTATTGGGCTCAAAGAAATGTCCAAGAAAATCCCTCAATGAAAAATAGTCCATAAAATGGACTCAACAAGAAGCTCTATTTAGAGAAGCAAGAAAAAATGTCATGCACAACTCCAAGATGTACAAAACTGGCATGTTAAAGACATAGTCTAATGAGAATCCAATATACATCCCACTCAAGTCAAATATGGGACTTAAGGAGGAGCATGATAATATAATGGTACTTACTTTAATAACACTAACACCACTAGGGATCTTACATCGACCCATCGTCCTACTAACTTACACCCTAGATTTTCCTTTTTCTTCTTCTTTCTTTGAAAGGTCACAAGTACTCAACTCCAATCCATCCACTCTTCTTCTTTCTTTGAAAGGTCACAAGTACTCAATCAGCTCCAATCCATCCACCCAACGTCCATCCCCATTGCAATAGCTCATGCCATGCAGTTCCAATTACACTGAATCTGGTGCTAAAACCAACACATCACCATATGAAATATCCCTTCTATCAGCAACGATTCCATAACAAAGGATCCATTGAAGCCCTATGAAGCGCAATGCAGCCAAAAGGAAGGTTCAGCCAAGGGCATAAAAAGAATGACCTTCAGTGACAACCCTCCAACAACCATGACCTTATCCTGATCCATGGGACTAGATCGTGAATAGGAAGGGGGGCATGTTAACTACATTGGTCGGCAATGTGATTTGATGGATGATGGCAAGTCCATAGAGCTAGTATTGTGCCTTCGAGCCAAATGGGCCCAAGATGATCAAGTAAAGAATGAGGAAAGAGAATGGTATAAAGAGAATAGGGTTGGCCATCCCTTCAAAAGGTAGTGCATATAAAAGGCCAATAGTTGACTTTAGTCTTTAGTTGTTTATTGCAAGTTTTAAGAATAGAAGCTCTCTCTCTTTTCAAGAGTAGTGTTCATATTCTTCATGATCTTGACTCTTGTGAATGCCACTTACCCCCTTCCCCCTTCTTCTTTCTCATTGCCTTCTCCTTCTCCCCTCCCCCTCTTGCCTCCTCAGTCTTCTTCCCCTCTCCCTCTCCCCTTTCCTTCTTGTGGATTCACATTTGCAACAACTCCAAGAGTCATTGGAGTGACACATGTGGACCATTCATGCTTACATAGCTCTCACAAGGAATATCTTGGAGTAGGAGGCTCAATCGGCATTCCTTTAACTCCCCATGACACGTGAGTCACCACCAAACTACACAAGTGGGAATTCCTCCTATATTCTTATTTTGCTAGAAGGTTCATAGGGCAACCAGAACCCAGTCATCACCTCTAGGCCTAAGGTACAATTGACATTACCTATAGTGTCTACGTACATATGCAAGTGAGTGCTTATGATACAATATAATGCTAACTAGGGAAGATTTGGGACCCCCAAATATTCATTTTTGTTGGGAAAGTCTTGCGTGTTAATGTAGTAGTGCTTTAGTCTACTCTCATTGAATGTCAATGTGAACTAGACTCAATTGAGTGTTTCTAGTAGCACTACTTCAACAGGATTCATCTTTTTTAATATATAAGGCCTTTGACCTAGATGTTTGAGCTTGCCCTTATAGGTTTTGGCATTTTAGAGTAGCACTAGGTCACCTTCCTTGATATCTTTATCTTTGAGGTTTCTATCAAACCATGCCTTTCTTCTTCTCCTACCAAAGCAAGATCCACTTTTTTGGTCTTGGCAGGCCCTTCATTCATTGACTCAGTTTCCCTTAGCTAGCCTTTCATACACTGACTCAGTTTCCCTTTGACTATCTATTTCCTTGGGGCTTGAATCTCTTATTGGTTAGGGCATTGCTACTTTTGCATCTCCCCTTTTATAGTTTTTGAAATAGCTAGAACTTCTCTTAGGTCCTCATAGCATAGTGAGGTACTTCGCCTACCTATATTACTATTGATTGTTGTGGAAGATGATTGATCCCTCGCTTCATTGTTCACTTGCTTTTATTTTTTATTTGTATTATCCTTTTAGTCTTCATTCTCACATTGGGTTTAAACTTTTGAATCTCTTACCCTATGAGATTAGTGACGTATTTTCAATGGGCATATTATTTGCAAGTAACGGCTCTTTGGCCATGTATGCACCTTTCAGTCCCTTCGGATCCCGTTGGAAATTTTGTGGCTTAGGGGCTTGGGTGGGCTTTGTTAAGTACAATTCCACGATTGTAGCTTGCACTCTTTATATTCATTGAGGTGCTCCACCTTATCTTTTTGGCATTGCACACCCTTTTTCTTTTTCCTTGACCATCTGCTATTTGCTAGTGTATGAGGGTCTAGCTTGGGGTACTCCACTGCCATTAATTTGTGATGGATTGCCATTCCATTAAACCTAACCTTCTAGGTTGGCATTATTTATGTTTGTTTCTAGGTTCCAATCAAAGTCTGCACCATAGCCTTCAATAATGGCCTCTTTAGGGTCACTATCCCATTCTATACCAACCATTAGATTGGCCTCAATAATGGATTCTTTAGGGTCACTATCCGACTCTATACCTACCATGAGATTGGTACATCCATTGTTTATAAGTTTTCATCTTGGATTGGTGGTTCTAGATGTATCATTTGTGCATCCACATCCGGCAACATTTGATGTGCTATCTTCAAGTTATCGATCGTGGCCAATGCTTGTATCCAATTGTTGATGTCACTTTGGCTACCACCTTCTATGGGCTTGAGGTCTTTCAATGCTGAAAGTGATGCATGACTAGTGGCTATGGTGGAAGAAGTGTCATCAATGTTTCGAGGTGTAATGGGTTTGATTTCCCTTGTTCCCATATTTATTTTGATAGTAGTAACTCTGTTCTAAATTGTGATCCTATCTACGCCCCCTCATGGAATGCTAAAGCCTCTCTAAGCCATGGAATTCCCAATAATATTTGGTATGCTACCGAGCCTTTGGGAAGACTAGTATGGTGAATTGTATTGTGAAGCTGACTCCAACAATTTTTGTTGGCACATTATCAACAACTCCCAGTGGCTTCATCTTTGTATGATTGGCTAGGCGTATGTTGAATGTGGCATTCCTCATTGGTGGCATTCCCCATTCTTCATAGATATCTTTTGCTAGGATGTTTACCTCC